>NC_068403.1:17351084-17493644 GCF_023724105.1 Carassius gibelio | reverse complement strand
ACTTCAAGTAGTAATCACAATGCCTAAATATAAGTTAAAGAGTGGGAGAGTGACTCAACTATCAAAACGTGAATGCAATGGAGTGCAATGTCTGCCAATGCAACTCTGAAATAATAGCACATTTCAATTAATGAATCAAAACTGAAATAAATATATATATTTTAGTTTATACGATCCTATCTTTATATTTTAAAGAGTCCACTGATAAATACTAAACTGCTAAACTTGATTAGTTTTGACTCTGCAAAGTTCTGTATTAGCCCATGTTCTATAAACTTATAACCTTCCACTAGTTCTGTGTAAAATTATAGAGTGACACAAAGCCTATTATTGTTGTTTTTTTATTTTAATTGTGGCATTCCAGGTTGCAGCAAAGTCAGATCGTGCAGAAGAATCATCTGTTTCCTGTGGTCTTGTCCCGGTGGTTGTCTGAGACAAGGTCTTTACAGGGGATCTGGGGCTCTAGTTGTCCTGGTCTCCCTTTGACATTTAGGGCTGTAGAGGTCCTTTCTGCTGATCCACCATCTGGTCTGGATCTGTACTGCATCCGGGTGACTGCAGTGACCATCTGATCTGGATACAGACTGGATCTGGTGACTACGATGACCTAGGAATAAGAGAGAAACAGACTAATATTAGTGTAGATGCTATTCTTCTACTGATGTAGCAAGTACATCAGGGGCCTGTACCATGATGGTAGCTGAACAAATTCAGAGTTAAAGGATCAGTTTAGAGTTGACAAAACAAACCTCTCCAATTCAGCTTTGTTGGTACCATAATACTCTTCATCCACTTTCTTTGTCAACAAAGGCTTTGATCCTGAGTTTGTGGAGTGCGTGCACATGAATGTACAGCCAATCACAAGCCTTGCAACACAAAGCAAGTTTGATTTACTTCTCGTGAGAGACCCAGCGAGATTCAAAACTAAAGGTTAAAAATTTTGCAAGGGCAGGAATCCAGGTCTCTTAGCAGATCAGTCTGATATGCTTGAAGCACCACCATTGTGTGTAATGAAGCCACAGCCTGACCTGCTGCTGTGTATGCCTTGCCATTTAAGCAAGATGTATTTCTTGAGGGGGCTTAGATGGCAAGGAGGGAGATAAAGAGAGGATGTCTCCCCGACAGAAAGAAAGCTGTTTCTAAAGGGGCCATCCTCTCATTAGCGGCTTTTGCGCATCGCCTTGATGTCAGCATAACACTTAAGCCGAAACCGGTGGATGCGAGAAGAAACGGCCTCTTCCATTTCTTTTCGATCTCTGTATGGAGATCAGGCAGAAATGGAAGGCTCATCTGAGCTGAAGAGCTGTGGTCAAAAAGATAATGCTCATCGAGGTGGCCTCACAACGTCACCTTGTTAGCGCACTTTCATGGCAAGTCCAACTTTGCCGTGGCGCAATCCATAACCACCAACAGCTCTACATACACAGGGCAGGAGGATTGAGAAGGCTCATCCTCAGCTTCTTCACCATCCTCAAATATCTCTCGCTTTTTCTGGGTAAAAACCAAGCAGAGCACTAACCTCAGGATCAGAAAGTGTTAAAGATATAACATCATCTTCCCAAGGCTCTCTTTTGTCCACCGCAGATGAGCGCGAAAGGGAAAGTCCTTCTCTAAACCACTTAGACAGATCCACCTGTAATTCTCACAAGCTCATTCTCCTCTATGCTTCAGGGGCGGCTGGTCCTGGACTGGGAAGCAGATGGCTGCCTTTTTTCCTTTTTTTTTTCTCGGAAAGGGAGGCGAATGAGAGCGGAGCTATTTCATTGAAAAAATGCTCACAATGCAAGCAGATTGCATCCTCAAAGACATAACGTGCATGCTCTTCACCCAAACAAATGACGCAAAGATTGTGTGTGTCATCGGGTCTCAAATAACGCTGACAGAGATACACACATTGTCTAAACACTTGCTAGTAGTCGCCATGATAGACAGAGAAAGATTGCTCTTACCAGTTCTTTCAGATGCATGCTTCAAACAGAACAGTCAGTGAAGATGAAGGAGAGGATGTCATGTTCTCCCGGAGCTTACCTATAGTCGCGCCGGTAGCGACGTCAGAGGCTGTCCCCTGCCAATTTGTTGGTGTTTTTTCAATGTATGCTTCAGAAACAGCTCACGACGAGGTGTTCCCCATAGCGAACCCTAGAGGACGCAGTTCAAAGTTCCCTTGAAAAGGAACTGCTGTTAGTCCTATCCATTTTTTTTTTCATAATACATTAGTTAATTTATACACTCATATATAACTGATGTTAACAAATTGAAACCCTATTCTTAGTTTTACCTGACAAAACTAAAGTTACATGTGAAATATGTTGTAAATAACATTTGCCAATAGATGACTTCATGTGATTAAGTGCCAAAATTACGACCTTTGTTTTATTAAATCATATAGAATTATGTTCAATTCATGTTAGATGTTAGAGAGCAAAATTGAAATCATTAAATCCCTGGATGATGATCATGCATAAAACATTTATAATGGCACTTCATAAGAGGAGCCCTGTATGAAGGAAATTTGTTACACAAAGGGAATTGCACATTGACACAATAATGGCATTTTAATGGAAAATGTGGATTAAACATTAAACTTGTAATGTCACAGGGATAAGGAAATAAGTGACAATGTTAATGTGGTGTAGTTCAACTCAAAGTTCTGTAGTTTATTTACTTTTTAGTGTATGTCTTGACATAATAAAGTGGGCAGGACCCAAAAGGTATATAGTTTTGGATGCTGATCAGGTTTTTTAGAGATACTGTTGTGATATAAAGTTCCGGGAGAATGTGAATGAAAACAACTGTCTTTTTTTCAGAGACATTGTAGTCATTGGAGAAACAACGTTTTCATGGATGTTCAGTATTTACATCTAATACTTCAGTGTAGTATTATTTTTGTTATTAATTCTTTCTTTATTTAAATGGAATACATCAAAAGGCCTGTAAAAATTGTAAAGTACATGGCAAAGTCTTGTATTTTGCATAGTCACAAATTTTTATAAGGTGTAGGAGTGAAGACTTATTCACTGATATTAAAGCACTAAATGTGAAGATAGAATGTTTTGTATATAGCAAATATAAAAATTTAGAATATACTTTGTTTGAGTTTCTGTAAATTGTTCAGAACATGCATGAATGCTTTGAACTAACAGGTTTTTTTGTGTCGCTTCAGTATCAGAATACATGCCTACACACTATTCACAGGAACTACTCCAGAAAAAGGTGTGAATATGTTAGCATGAAAATAATTTATCAGGCTTTGAATCTTTAAACAGTACAGTTGGCTAACTACAAGAATCTGTTAAAACAAGACTACAACATATTATAAAGATGACAGATGGAATGCTGCTGGAATTTTGCGTCACGTAATAAGCATGTGATTACATAGTACATCTGTACATGCACTGATGTTATCAGCAAGTATAGTATTACTAAGTGGTAGCTAACTCTTTATTGTCTCTTTTTTGGGGGGTTATGGTTACCATACCATCTGAAAGTTCACATATTTCTGTACAGTATATTTCTGTCTTCTGCTATTAAAGCTGCAGTAGGGAACTTTTGACGCTCTAGCGGTTAATAAACAGAACTGCTTGCGTCTTGCGGAAGAACATCGTAGCCGCGGTACCCCCGAAGCAATCTAAAATAGTCAGAATATAAACACTTATTATAGGTGCACCCTAGTGATTCAGGACAAGCTAAAAACACAGTTTGGAAAATGGATTCATGGTGTACTCGCTTATTATATACATTTTTCTACATTTTGAACACAAACAAAGTTACGGACCGCAGCTCTGATTGGTTGATTTCTTACCGGGAACGGTCAGTAACTGCAAATGGCAATAGGACCACTGGGAGGAGCCAGAGGAGCTTGATTTTTTTCACAGATTATCTGTCTCATATTCTACTGTCAGGACATAATGACAGGTTTAACAAATATGTAAAAAATATATATTTACAAAAGTTCCCTACTGCAGCTTTAACTGAGTTTTGGATGTTCTAATCAGTTCTCACAATGTGATGTCATTGAAACTTCATATGGTCTATAATGTGCCTAGACCTTTACTAACTCAATACTTTTGTGTTTTGACTTTATGGAAATATAAGCCTAATGAGAAAAACTTACTTGCACACAATATGACATATTTCCTCTAACCCTTTAACATTCTGTCGCCTAGTATTTAGTAGGGAAGTATAAAATCTTGTTTCAAAACTTAATTTACTAAGTTCTTAGGGGATTATTTATTTATTTATTAGAATGGATTAAATTTAGTATAAGAGTAAAATGCATTCGGATGAGATATGAATTTGAATGTAATTTGAATGTAATGTGATTCTGATTTCTAAAAAGGCAATGCTCTTTGAATGCATTAATAAATTACAATTTAAAAAGATTATATATATATATATATATATATATATATATATATATATATATATATATATATATATATATATATATATATATATATATACACAGTCAAAATTACCATTAGACAAGAATTTACAGTTGCTACAAAGTAAATAACTAATATATATTAGTTCACCCAAAAAGGAAAATTATGTCTTTAATAACTCACCCTCATGTCGTTCCAAACCCGTGAGAACACAGTTTAAGATATTTTAGATTTAGTCCGAGAGCCTTCTGTCCCTCCATGTAAAATGTATGTATGGTATACTGTCCCTGTTCCTGAAAGGTTATAAAAAACATCTTCGAAGTAGTCTATGTGACATCAGAGGGTCGGTTAGAATTTTTTGAAGCATCCAAAGCAAGCAAAACTATGACTTTATTCAGCATTGTCTTCTCTTCCGGGTATGTTGTGAGTTCACTGAAGTGTAGTGATATCTGGTTCACGAACGAATCACTCGATGTAACCGGATCTTCTTGAACCAGTTCACCAAATCGAACTGAATCGTTTGAAACGGTTCACGTCTCCAATACGCATTAATCCACAAATGACTTAAGCTGTTAACTTTTGTAACATGGCTGACACTCCCTCAGAGTTAAAACAAACCAATATCCCAGAGTAATTCATGTACTCAAACAGTACACTGACTGAACTGCTGTGAAGAGAGAACTGAAGATGAACACCGAGCTGATACAGATAACGAACAAAAAATTGTCTCGTTCTCAAGTCAAGAACCATTTCTGTCAGACGCGTCCGATTTTAGATCTGAGGAGCTGATGATACTGCGCATGTGTGATTCAGCGTGAAGCAGACTGACACACAGCGCGTCTGAACTGAACCGGTGTTTTTTTTTTTTTTTTTTTTTGGTGATTGATTCTGAACTGATTCTGTGCTAATGTTATGAGTGGAGGTAAACCGAAGGCTTGAATCAAGGGCAATCATCGCCAATGATGCCATTACGTCGAGCACAAAAGAATCGGTGAACGATTTTCTTCAACAGGTTTATTGCAGGTTATTACTAAAATATCTTAAACTGTGTTCCGAAGATGAACGGAGGTCTTACGGGTTTGGAACGACATGAGGGCCATTAATGACATCATTTTCATTTTTGGGTGAACTATCCCTTTAAGGCTCCTTAAAAAAAATGAGGAAAATGCATCTCTTGGTTTTATTAGTAAAAAGTAAAAAAAAAAAAAAAAAAAAACACTGAATTACAATTTCTTTAATGAAATCCACACATTATTTTTAATTATCACCTTAATTTTTGTAATGAAAATTAAAAGACCCATGATTCATTTATATACAGTGCTCCTTTTGCAGAAAAAAGACAGCACCTGATTCTGTTCTAAAATTGTATTAACAGATGTGGTGAAGGCATTGCATAAATGACATTTAGAAAAAAAACACCTGTATAAATATAAAATACATGGTCATGTTTAAAGAAAAAAAAAGCTACATAATGTCTACTTTGTGTGTAGGGAAACTTCTACTGATCAACACAGGCAGGCACACGTCATAGGATTTCTGTGGTAATATCTCTTATGGATCTAAAACCTGTTATACATTCCTATATGAACAACAAAAGCCAAGTAGAGATTTATACTTCATGGACAAACTCAATGAAAGGAGTCTAAATGTTGGGAGAAGAAACATGCTTCCAAATCAATGTGACCTGATTGTTTATACCCATTAAAGAAAAAGCCTTTCAAGAATGACCCACGTTTTTAATATTAGTAGAATATCCACCAACATGCTCTTTTTTCCAAAACCCTTTATCCATTAAACATGTTTTATTAGTTTGTGATTGGTTTGATTACCTTTAAATTTCTTGATTCAAAAAGTGTGGATTTCAGGAACAAATGTAGTAAAACTTTAAAACTTTTTTGCATTTGATTTGTTTAACTACAGTATTACAGTAATAAAGTACACATTATGTTGGTCGTCATCCACCATCCTCTGCACTGGATTAAAAAACCAAACAAACACACACACACACACACACAAAGTTAATTCTGAAATAGTTCAATAGTTGTTACTTCATAAGTCTTTATATTGTTCCTTTTTTCATACCTTACAGTCTTAAAATAAAGTGAGCAAGTTTTATTGTGCCACCATAGCCTACACACTTCAGAGGACATAACTACTTTTAATAGCAAAACAGAGGAATGTAAGAAAATATTTAACATCTGCTGCTCTTTGTGCACAAACAAACAATTATATTCTAAGATTTATATTCTATACATTTAAAGCTGAATCGTCCTGGTTGAAAAGTTTTTGTGTTCGGGTGAAAACGCATAGTAACTTTGATACACCACATGAATATTCATATTTTCTCCGCCCAGTGACACCAAATATCTCAGACACCGTATATTTCACAACACCAATTTGAGTAGAAAATATGGTAAGCGTCATTTTTTCATAGCGTCAAAAATTACGAAGATAATCTTAGCTTAAATTGCACTTAGTCATAGCAAGCATAATCTTTTCTAGATTTTTTGCCAGATTTAAACGAAAAAATAAAACGGTCAAACACACACACAGCAGAGGCACTGGTTGCTGATGTAAACGTCGACAGCCGCACTTATCACGAGGGCTCAGCAAGACAGATGTATTCATGAGTGACACGTTTTTTAACATGATAAGTTATATATAAATGTAATTGTAAAAATTACACAAAGTATTTTTGTAAGTATTTTATTCATCACAGAAACTAAAGGGCAGGTGGAAAAAGGCAAAGTGCTTCTTTGACTTTGAATTTTTCCTTTTTGTATAAGTTATAACGTATCTGATTCTGAATGACTTCAAGTAGTAATCACAATGCCTAAATATAAGTTAAAGAGTGGGAGAGTGACTCAACTATCAAAACGTGAATGCAATGGAGTGCAATGTCTGTCACTGCAACTCCGAAATAATAGCACATTTCAATTAATGAATCAAAACTGAAATAAATATATATATTTTAGTTTATACGATCCTATCTTTATATTTTAAAGAGTCCACTGATAAATACTAAACTACTAAACTTGATTAGTTTTGACTCTGCAAAGTTCTGTATTAGCCTATGTTCTATAAACTTATAACCTTCCACTAGTTCTGTGTAAAATTATAGAGTGATACAAAGCCTATTATTGTTGTTTTTTTATTTTAATTGTGGGATTCCAGGTTGCAGCAAAGTCAGAAGCCTTGCAACAATCACAAGCCTTGCAACACAAAACAAGTTTGATTTACTTCTCGTTAGAGACCCAGCGAGATTCAAAACTAAAGGTTAAAAATTTTGCTAAAGGTTAAGAGATTAAAGAATATGACAAATTTTAACGTCATATGAAAAATAAAATAAATAATCTTGCTCTATCAATGCAGTGACAAGTGATTCTTGTTAACTTAGTCTATACATTTGAAAAAATATGGTGATAGAGACTCAAACGTAAACATTTTATTATTTTTAAAATTATGCTACAGCTTATTTATATTACATGATCTGTATACGTTAATATTTATTTAAAATAAATGATTTATAATAACTGTTAAACTAAAATTGCTTGTGTGTAAAAGATAAATAATAATAATAATAATAATAATAATAATAATAATAATATGAATCACAATAATTATATAAATCATAAAATGTCTAAGTTATTATCATTAAAGCCAGACTTCTATTGTTTTTTTTTTGTTTGTTTTTTTTTTAGCATTAGAGACCTTTAATTTGGAGCAAGATAAACTGGAAGAGTGACTTTGCGTCAGACATGTGTCACTTCTCTGACATCTGATTGGTCGAACTTCAGTCTGAGATTTCTAACCCAGAACATAACCTGCCCCGGAGCAGGTTAGCCATGGAGGATAAGTTACTATGGCAATGAATGCCACTAAAAGCCAAGCCACTTACATGGTACCTAAAACCCAGGATTGGCGCAAACTAACCTGGAATTTACCTGGCTAGCCAGCTAATCTAGCTTCATGGTACAGGCCCCAGGTGTTATGGGAAGTGTTCCCAGTTCCGGTTTACCTAATTAATGCAGCCTAAAAATCAGAATTGGATATTAGAAGCATATTAGTGTGTTAAGTGTTAGCCAGATTAAAGAGAGGTCTTTAATGTAGATTAAACTGACAGAGTGTGTCTGCCTCCCGAACAATGTTAGGTAGGTTATTCTAGAGTTAAGGTTCATGAATAGGAAATAGGCCAAATAGAAAAAGTATCTGCCGCCCGCAGTTATTTTGATATTCTAAGTATTATCAAATTGCCTGAGTTTTGAGAACAAAGCAGACATGGAGGATTATAATGCAACAAGAGCTCATTCAAATACTGAGGTGCTAAACCATTCAGGGCTTTTTATAATAAGCAACATTTTAAAATCTATACGATGTTAGATAGGGAGCCAATGCAGTGTTGACAGAACAGGACTAATATGGTCATACTTCCTGGTTATAGTAGGAACTCTAGCTGCTGCATTTTGGACTAACTGGGGTTTGCTTACCAAGCGTGCAGAACAACCACCCAATACAGCATTACAATAATCTAACCTTGAGGTCATAAATGCATTGATTAACATTTCTGCATTTGACATTGAGAGCATGGGCCGTAATTTAAAAATATTTTTGAGATGGAAAAATGCAGTTTTACAAATGCTAGAAATGTGGCTTTTTAGGGAAAGATTACTATCAAATAGCACACCTAGGTTCCTAACTGATGACGATTTTCCCCAATTTGATCCGTTACTGGGAAATGTATATAACGTTATATTTATTTTGTCGTCATTAGTTTGATTTAAGGAGTTAAAAAGCGCCCTTATCAACCTTGATTTACATATTCCATCACATTATTTTGACAGTTAAAATATGGGCATGTTTTTGTGATCTTTTGGACTGGAAATCATCCATCCAATCTGGCAGTCTTGCAGGTGGTGAAGTGCTTTTCAACATCATATTTAAAAACATACAAACATTTTTAAAAAGACTAACATGTAAAGCAGTGATCTTAGGGACACACTGCACATTTTCTGGGTCTTCCTCATCTACACCTGATTCAACTCATCAGTTCTTTAGTAGAGACTGCAAGACCTGAAATGGGTGTGTAAGATATAGGGGGACATACAAAATGTGAGGTGATAGGGGATCTTGCAGGACCTGTTTAAGAAACACTGCCTATAGCCTATAGTGCAGGGGGTCTCCAACCCTGCTCTGGAGAGCTTCTGTCCTGCAGATTTCAGCTCCAATCCATTCAAACCAACTGAACCAGCTAATCAAGGTGTTCAGGGCTACTTGATAATTACAGACAGGTTTGTTGGAACAGGGTTGGAGCTGAAGTCTGCAGGGTTGGAGATCCCTACTATAGTATATCACAAGAGCCACAGACATCCGTCATAAGAGAACATATTGTCTTCAGGAAACAAACCTGAGAATTAAGTCTTTTTCAGTATATGTCCATTTGAATAAAACTGCATTAACTCATACTTTAAAAATACCCTAAACCCGTGGTTTTCAATCCTGGTCCTGGGTACCCACCGCTTTAAACATTTTTATTTCGCTCTTATCTGACAGACTCTTCTACTTCTTGCTTAATCGCAATTAACTTCTTAAGAGCATTATCGCCACCTACTTTACGGAATGTAAATTACACTTACAGTGATGAGTCTGAAATTTAAGGGGGATTGCACACTGGCAGTTTAGTGCAGAAAAGGGTACCGAACCTGAGACTACCTGGAGAAGGTGGTCTGAGTTTGGTTGCTCCCGAACTGTATCGCGGTTCGCGTGAATGTGCAAACAATATGGACTCGGGTGCTTGTTCAGGAAGTAAAGTATCCCGCGCATGCATAACACTGTTGATATCATTGTTTCCTCAACACACAAGAGAGCCGAGGTTGATTCCACACAATCCTAAAAGTAAAAATTAAATGAATTGAAATGAATGTCATGTGTGAATATTATCAAACTATCTGAAAGTGTGACCTCTTTGGGTTATGTAATTAATTTTTTATAAAAATAAAACCACATTTGTCTGTATTAAAGAAAAAAAAATATTGATAAACACGTCTTTGGTATGTAATTAAATGGGCGTCTTGTTTATTTTATTTATTTTCATATAAAAGCAACAGAACATCTCTATTACATATGTAACGTTGGTTCCTTGAGTAGGGAATGAGATGCTGCGATGACGTCATCGCCTTGGGAAACCTTTGGTGTGACGAATGTCTGAAGCCTTTATACCATCACGCCAATTTATTGGCCAATAGCGCTTAGCAACGCCCATACGTACGAATGCTATATATGCGTGCTGAGCACCATTTCATCAGATTTACACAATGATGAAGCGCTATCGAAGGTACGGAACAGACAAGCATCGCAGCATCTCGTTCCCTACTCAGGGAATCAAGGTTACATATGTAAACGAGATGTTCCCTTTCATAGGTTCACTTTGATGCTGCGATGACGTCATCGCCTTGGGAACGATATACCATAACGCCTGACGTACCTAAGATAGCTGGAGGACCAAGGAAAGAATCTGCTCAAGAGGAAGAGACTCGGGAGCCAAGAGCCATCCTCACATCCAGATAAGTAGAACTTGATGAAAGCAGTACTAACCTGCCACAGCACAGACATCTCATACAAAGCTCTTAAAAGAGAGCCTGAAAGGAAGCCATTGCTCTTGTAAAACGACGAGCACACACCTTAGGAGGCGAAGTCACACCACGCGCCTCATAGGCTAAAGATATAGCACTATCTGACCCCACATAGCAAGGGATAAAGCCTCCAACCACTTGCTGAAATGAACAGTGTTGAAGCAGCCTAGGATATACTAGGCCTAGGAAGCAGTAAGACTTAACCGACCTAGGGGAAAAGTCCATACAAGAGGAGCTGACAGAGCCTGCAGATCTTATTCCTCTAATTGAGAATAGATGACTTCAAAGTTCTCTGACAAACTCAAACGGCTCAAATGAATGGCCTGCCAGGCCTTCCAATCGAAATAAGTCCCAAAATGAATCTGTGCTGGGTGGAAAGGCCTAAGCCGTCTCGTCCCTGCATAATGGAAAACCAGAGGGTGACCTCCTTCTGAAACACCTCTATGGGTAACGCTCAGCAGACATATACTTGTGGCAGGTCCTTAAGGGTAATGGAGATGATCACTCAGACCAACCTTACTCTGAACAGAATCGTTTGGAAGCAAACAGGTCGACTTGAAAGCAGAGGACTGGTCCTGGGCCATTCTTGGCTAGAGTGTCCCCACCCAGAGGTGACGGAGGAGACAAGGAAACCAGAGCGGCCAATGCGCATGCTCGAAGCAAACAATCCACTTCTGCTCAGCCGAACCTTGCCATATGATTCTTACCCAACTGAGGGTGCAAGAGTAAGTCCACTCCTGAGGTCATAAACCGCTCTGATTGACAGGAACCTGGTCTGCGTCCAAAGAAGAACACATCTCATCAACCTGACAGGGGGCGAGAGTGTAATACTCTCTGACCAATTTATGAGACCACAGCCATGTTGTCAGTTCTTGACCTAATCTAACAGCCACTCAACTGGTGTTAAAGACCAGTTCAATGGAATAAAGTATTGGCAAACTTCATTCAAAAAGCAAAACTGAGGAACTTCCTGTGTCTCCTGACGATCTGGATGCAGAAGTACGCATCATTAGACTGATGGTCACAAACCAATCTCTGGTTCAGATAGAGACCGGATGAGCATCTGTGTCCTTGACATTGCTTACTCCAAGCACAAGGTTAGGACACAAATCCAATCAACCCAATAAGCTGGATTGTGTAACCATATGACAGCCTGATCCTCCCTCATGAGGCCCCGAGACACATGAGTTGCGGGAAAAACCTCTGAAACAGGAATGGATACTAAATAAGGCATGCCAGCACCAACCACAGAGTGGGGACTTGGATGTCAACATAGGCCCTGCACTAATGGCTTTAGGGCTATCCTCTCCATCTTTAGCTAAAGTGCGGAGAACGGTAAAATCAGTCTAAACGCAACATGCGGTGGAAAAACTGATAAAGGCAACAAACTTGTAGGTTGCCCACATTTATACACAGTTCCAGCTCAAAGCAACAGCGGAGCTGAAAAGAACAGAGTAATTAATCATGCAAACCACTGCTTGGTAGCATGAAGCACCCAACAGCTCTAGTGCATAATAATTTATGCTGCAGTACATAATGTGGCCATCCACGTGAAGTGAGTGTTGGTAGCAAAAGCGCTGCAACAATCACATGAAGTCGGCTGACCATTGTGTGCATTAATAGCTTGCCATAAAACATACTCTTACACGTGAACTTGTTCAGAAAGTAGCTCAGCTCAGAGTAACTCAGTTGGGATGAGAAGAATAATGATGTAAGCTGGACAGTCTAGTGTTTGGTAATGGAACCCTACGGTGGTATGTCCTGCTTATAGGCAGGCTAACAATCTATTGTAGGAGTTATCTAAATCTAGATTCGATGATTAGGTTGGTTATGTACTAATCATATGGTCAAAAGACTCACAGATTCCACTCCAAAAGAAGCACAGGGCAATAGATTAAAGTTTGAATGTAGCTCTTATTCAATTTAATTTCCTTATTTCCTTGTTCAACATTCAATATTTAGTTCAGTTCACATAGCATTAGTACCACCAATGTTAACAAATCGGGCACAACTTTTGAGATCTCATGAAACAAAACAAAAGGGAAAATCCTTCAAAGGAAGAAAAAAATGTAACCCTTGAGTGCACTCAAATACTTTTAACTGTCCAACCACCCCTTCAATACTCAGCATCCATATCAAACCACCCAATGGAACCGTTGCAGCGCTGTTAGTTGAGGCAGTGGACCAGGGAACCAGGCACCAGGAATCCAGCTTCGGTGGAAAGAACACCAGGGATCCGTGACCAGAAGAAGCCTCAAAAAAAAAAAAAAAAACAGTCTACACAAAAATGTGCAGAAAATTAATTAATGTTCAACTAAATGTCATTTTTTTCCATCTTTTCATCATTTAAGAGTCCATATGTTCAATAATACAACTTAAAATTAAAATCAACCAAATGGAATTGGACAAACAAAATTACAGTATAGCATAGTAACTCAAAATTAACATACTTGACTCAAACAAAATTATTTCCTTTCAAAATGCATTTTTCATTGTACCAAAATATACAACAAAATTTACCTGTGTGGTAACATCCACTGCTATTGTAGATAGCCAGACTGTTTTTTTAATCCACTGTAACCCACTGTAACGTTGAAATGTAAACTTCTTAGTCATTTCACCATTTTAGCTTCAAGCTAATCAACACAAAATTATAGTTTTCACTCACCGAGATAACTTCGTTTTACAACAGGTGTCGTCTAAATGTCTATGTAGTTCAACCTCGAGGATATATTTAGTTTTCTAAATCAATTTCAATCTTAATATTTACTTCTGCTCTGGCTCCCGTTTTCCAACTTTTTTCAAGGCAGCTCGAATGGCAGAAGAACGTTTCATTGTGCACTGCCACCTAGTGGCGAGCTAGATATTGCATTTTACCCTAGTTTTACGTGTTTGCATTAAAGATCATTTCAGGTCTTTATTGGGGCAAAATTGACAGGGTAACACCCTCCCCCTCTAAACCACATGAGTCCCTGCATGTGCGTTAAATCTGACAAGGTATCAGGAATAATATCTTGGAGTTTCCCAAAAAACTGACTAAGGGCAAGGATTAGGGGTTTCCCTAGCTCCTCATAGGTGAACTTGGCTGGGGGGTATCTTTCTCTGTTTGAACGCCTGGGCTGCTTATCTTGTTCTTCCCCACAAGTAACTTCTGAGTGCCTTTAAGGGGTTACAGGAACCCTGTTCTGAACATTGTCCGTGTCATGAGCTGGTGTTGGGTCTGTGACCACTGTGCTTTGCAATATCTCATCTTCTGGAATATCAATGATGACATGGCCACTTTGGGTTGGGGACTGATGGACAGCTGTATTTGTGTCAAGAGGTGCAACTGAGTGATCAAGAATTGGTTGGAGTCCTAGCGATTTGAACTCAGGAGCCATGGGGTTCAGAGAAGACTGAGATCCACTGATGGGAATGGCTTCAAACTCTTGCACATAGGGTCCCCATGTGGTGAACTGTGGAGGTTCATTCACATAGTAGCCATCATCCTCTTCTTCTCTGTCCGAGTACTCACATTCCATCTCTTGGGTTTGTCTATTCCTCAGGCGCATTTGAGTTTGTTTGCTTTGGTGTGGCACTGAATCAGGAGTAGTCTCAACTGGCAGAAATCCACATGGTAAAAGTAAGTCCCTGTGAAGTGTACGCCGAGGGCCAATTCCTGTTTCTGGCTTGACTACATACACAGGACCACCGTCAATCCGTTTCACAACGATATGGATGGGCCTTTCCCATTTATCGGCTAACTTGTGTTTGCCACGGACGTGGACATTCTTCACCAAGACACGGTCCCTTTCTTCTAATTCAGCAGTTTTCACCTTGGCATCAAATCTGTGCTTATTTCTTTCTACAGACTTTTTGGAGTTCTCTGCAGCTAGTGCATAGCTTTCTTTGAGTCTCTGGCGCAAAATTTGGACATATTCTGGGTGAGTTGTATGAGTCTCAGTTGGAAGTTTCAGGCCAAGTATGAGGTCAACTGGCAGAGTCGGCTGCCTGCCGAACATCAGCTCATACGGTGAATAACCTGTTGCATCATTCCTGGTGCAGTTGTACGCATGTACAACAGGCCTCACAAAGTCTCGCCAGTGATGTTTATCTTTCTCGTCAAGGGTACCGAGCATGCTGATAAGGGTCCTGTTAAAGCGCTCCACAGGATTCCCCTGAGGATGGTATGGGGTGGTGCGCACTTTCTCAGCCCCTATGAGCGAACACAGCTCCTTGATTGTGTGGGATTCAAAGTCGCGTCCCTGATCACTATGAAGGCGACTAGGGAACCCATAGTAGACCAGGAAGTTTTCCCAGAGAGCTTTAGCAACAGTTCTGGCCTTTTGGTCTTTTGTTGGCACAGCTACTGCGAAGCGGGTGAAATGGTCAGTGATGACTAGTATGTTTCTGATGTCACGGTTGTCGGGTTTAAGGGACAAGTAGTCCATGCAAACAAGCTCTAGCGGGTAAGTTGTTTTAATATTCACCATGGGTGTTGCTCTTTGTGGCTTTGTGGCAGAAGAGTTTTTCTTCTGAAACAACGTTCGCATGTGTGACACTTCTTCTCAACTGATTTTTTTTATTTTAGGCCAATAACATCTGGCACGAGCAAGACTGAACACACGCTCTGGCCCTAAGTGACCAACCTCATCGTGAAAGCCTTTGAGAGCTCTTTCTCTGAATTCCTCAGGTAAGACGAGCTGATGAATTTTGTTTCCTCTGTCAAAACACGTCCTGTAAAGGACATCATCAATGGGCTCAAACTTATCCCACTCCCGAAGGAGCAACTTGACTTCAGGTGACTCAGCTTTTAAGGATTTGAAGTGGGGCTTTTGTCTTTTTTTTTACCAAGGTGATGACTTTCCCAATTAATGGATCGTTTCTTTGTGCTTCATGCCAGTTTTCTTTTGTCATGCCAGGTACAGTGTCTTGTCCAGTACCAGTGAATAGATCAGGTAAGGAGGAGGCGTCAACAACAAGGGACTCAGCAAGGACAGGTCAGTGTATAGTTACTGAATGGCGTTGACATACAGCTGAGACTGCATCAGATGGAATCTCCCCCTCTATAAGGCGGTTTGTCATTGAGTTGATCCGTTCTTTTTCCTGCAGGTACTCATGATCCTCTTGAGGAGCTGCTTGAGGTCTCCTTGACAGTCCATCCGCATCACCATTAGCACGTCCAGCTCAATATTTGATGTTGAATCTGAAGGTTGAGAGGGCCGCTAGCCAGCGGTGTCCGGCTGCGTCGAGCTTTGCGGATGAAAGGACATAGGTAAGCGGGTTGTTATCTGTTAGGACTGAAAAGTCTGTACCATACAGGTAATCACAGAATTTCTCACAAACTGCCCATTTTAACGCTAGAAATTCTAGTTTGTGAGTAGGGTAGTTCTTCTCGCTCTTGCATAAGCCTCTGCTGGCATAGGTTATTACTCTAAGCTTTCCATCTTGAGCTTGATAAAGAGCTGCTCCTAACCCCTCACAGCAAGCGTCTGTATGTAGCACATATGGGAGCTTTGGATTTGCGAAAGCGAGTACAGGGGCCGATGTCAACTTTTCAACCAGTGTTCTGAAAGAGGACTCACACTCAGGTGTCCACTCTGAGCCAAAGGGTGCTTTGGGGCTTATACCAGTGTTGGGTCTCAATGTTTTATAAACTTTACCACTCTTTTTAGGTGGATAGTACCCAGCGGTGAGAGCGTTGAGAGGCCTGGCGATTTTTGAGTAGCCCTCCACAATCTTCTGTAATACCCTGAAAATCCGAGGAAGCGTTTCAGTTCTTCTCTGTTTCCAGGGCGGGGCCAATCTCTCAGAGCTGACACTTTATCTGGGTCTGTTTGAACTCCTTGAGCATCAACAATATGGCCCAGGTATTTCACGGAAGACTTGAAAAACTGACACTTCTCTGGGGATAGTTTTAGGCCATAGCTTTTGAGACGATGAAGCACCTTCAGGAGCCTTGCCTCATGCTCTTCTAGAGTCTGGGAAAAGACAATGACGTCATCTAAAAACACCAAAACCTCGCTCAGATGTAGGTCACCAACACACTTTTCCATAAGGCGTTGAAAGGTGCTAGGCGCGTTGGTGACACCTTGCGGCATACGATTGAATTCGTAGAAACCTAATGGACATGTGAACGCAGTTTTGTGTTTATCTTCTTCCACCATTTCCACCTGGTAATAACTAGACTTAAGATCCATCACCAAGAACCACCTTGCTCCACTCAGGGCAGAAAACATCTCCTCGATGTTAGGAAGAGCATAAGCATCCTTAATAGTGCGGCTGTTAAGCTTCCTATAGTCGATGCATAGTCTGATCTTTCCATTTTTCTTTTTCACGACAACCACTGGGGATGCAAAGGGGCTCTCGGATTCCCTTATTATACCAGCATCCAGAAGCTCTCTAAGGTGTTGTCTGACAGCTTCTACATCGCTGGGGTGTATCGGCCTGGATCTTTCTTTGAAGGGCCTCTCGTCCTGCAGATGGATGGCATGTTTCACGGCGATGGTATGGCCAAATGACAGCTCATCAAGCGCAAAAACCTCAGGAATGGAGTTCAGTTTATCTCGAATGCGTGTCTTCCACTCCTCTGGCATTGGGGAGTCATCCAGATTGAATGAATGTTTGCCATTTGATGTTTGTGAATCGACTTGTGCAAAGGAGGTCATGGGCATTACACTTTGAACTGCAGACACTTGACCAATAACACACTTTGGATGTAGGGTGACAGTGTGATCTGTGGTGTTACTGAGGACTACAGGGATCTTGTTTGAAGCTCTTGTGTTTATGTTTATTAGTGCACACTGAATGAACAACCCACCCGGCAGGAAGGAAGATTCAGGGGGTTCAACGACAAATGTCAAATTGGGTTGGCTTTTCCGACTCTAACATATCCAAAAAGACACATTTTTTGTCTTGCCGGAATAGTAATGGGCTCTTCTCCGTGCAATTTCACTAGACAAGCTTCAGCTTCTCTTTCGCGTACTCGGGCCACATGTTGGAGTAGTACTGCAAAACTGTCTGATCTTCTGAGAAATTTGAATTTGTCATAGCCTATTCCACATTGGTATAACTCAAGCAAGACATTTGTGCCAATTAAGACAGGAACCTTGCTATTGAACTGGTTTTCAGGGACAATGAGTGCTAAAACAGAAATTTGCTCTTCTGTTCCAGTAACATTCTCAGGGAAGGTTAAATGAACTTACCTTGCCCTTAGCCACGTACCCCAGGTAAGGCACTGCTTGACCTCCAGCCCCTTCGACCTCGAAAAGATTGTGTATCGACTGAACAGGTAAGTTTGACATGTATTTAGAATGAAAAGTCTCTGAAATTGTTGTTACTTGGGATCCAGTGTCGAGAATAGCATCACATTTCATGTCTCCAACAGAGATGTTCGAAGTGCAACGGGGTCCCACAAGTCCAGGCGGCAATTTGTAGCCAGAAGAACTACTGCTTTCAGAAAAGCACTCATTGTGAGTCAATGCTATGGGACATTCTTTGTCCTCAGCTCCTGGTCGCCCCAAGGCAGGAGCCTCTAGAAGTTTAAAGATGATCTGTTGGCTGCATGCTTGAACCAGAATTTGCTTAGTTTTTCTTTGAGCTCTGCATTCTTTTTCTGGATGAGGCCTGGATTGGGTTCAAAAGTGCACTTTGCAGCGATGTGGCCATCACCCCCACATTTAAAACAGAACCAGGGCTTAGGTGGTGTCGGAGATTGGGGGTTTGAGTCTCTATTGGAAGCTTGCGCGAGTAAACTTTCAGTCTTAGCAGGCGGTTCACCTTGGGCTGGATGGCTCCACACTCCCTCATGCCTTTCTCCTTTCTTTCCTTGCTGTATTAGCTTTGCAACCTGTATCTTCAACTCTGCAACTTCCTTTTCTAGCTTAGAATCTGTCTCGTGTTTCTTTGTTGTAGTGGGGGCAGCTTCAGGTTCGAATAATGGCATGCTCATAATTGAATGAACATGTACAGCAGCTTTCGTGCTTCCAAGGTGCTTTTTCATGCGATCCATCTTTGCTGCTCTCCTATCCTCCTCCATTCTCAAAAGCAACAACAATTCTGGGAATGAGGGGGGATTGGGTTTCCTGTGTTCGAGCTGCAGGCCAATGATCAGACTCTGGTCCCAGCATCCCCTACAGAACTGCCGGAGTAAGTACTTGTCAGACTCTGCAGCTGAAACTCCCCCTCTGGTTACGGCTTTGGTGAGGAGAGTCTGGAGCCGGCCCAAATAAACAGAGGGTTTTTCACCTGAGTTTTGGTTAGAGCCCAGGAAGGTAGCAAATAGCTCCTCTCCATCTTCAACCACTCCAAATGTTGACTCGAGCTGGGTGAGGTAAGCTTGAGGGGTTGCATCCGTCCCAAGTGGCTTAACAATATCCGCTGCTGGGCTGAGGAGGCTCTCCAAAATTCTCCTTACTTTCTGTGAATCAGAGACAGACACGTCCTTAAGAAGTAGGTCTACCTGAGTACGCCAGGAATCATAATCAACTTCTCCATTTGGTTTTGGCAGCCGCCCTGAGAATGTACGGATCCTGCTTTGACTGTAGCTAGACGGTGTGGAGTCACTGCGAATGAAATGTTCAACAATAACTTTTTGGACATGAGGTGGGTTAACTGTGCCTTCATCGAGAAATTGACTCCTTGTAGCAGTAGTTGGGATGTTGCGGGTGACTGCATCAAATGGATTAGCAATATCATTGTTGGTTTGCATATCACCATCTGCACTGGCACCATTTGTGGAGACACCAACAGGATTTTCAGAGGGCTGTGGCTGAGTATCTGGGCTTTGCGGAGGGGCAAGTTCTGTCTGGGGCTGGGCACTCTGCAGTTCATTTTGAAGTGCTTCTCAAAAGCCAGCTTTACTAATTTCAGCAAGAGAGCTCAATTCAGCTAAACATCTCTGAGCGAGTTCTCGTCCTAGTTCTTCCTGGCATAGCTCACGGACTGTCTTGACACACCAGGTAACTGCTGGATCATTGGGACTGGGGCGGTTACCTAGTTGTACTGGGTCAAGTCTGGATATTGTTCGCTCTGCTGTGTATTCAATGAGTGCACGGCCTCGGGGTTGTTCTGGGTCATTGGGAACTCTGACTACTTTCATAATGTCCCCGTAAACTTTAAAGAACTCTGTAATGTCATCATCAGAATAGGCTTCGTCTATGCCTGTGACATATAAACAACTAGACCCATGCACCTTAAACTGATTACAAAGATCCATTTTGCAGTAAACGCGGTCTTAGTGTACTTCAGCTTTGGGGTGGAGTCTATTTACACACTGTACCAACCTCCTGGCTAGGCTCGCCACCAATGTAACCCTACGGTGCTTATATGCAGGCTAACAATCTATTGTAGGAGTTATCTAAATCTAGATTCGATGAGGAGGTTGGTTATGTACTAATCATATGGTCAAAAGACTCACAGATTCCACTCCAAAAGAAGCACAGGGCAATAGATTAAAGTTTGAATGTAGCTCTTCAATTTCCTTATTTCCTTGTTCAACATTCAATATTTAGTTCAGTTCACATAGCATTAGTACCACCGATGTTAACAAATCGGTTACAACTTTTGTGATTTCATGAAACAAACAAAAGGGAAAATCCTTCAAAGGAAAAATAAAATGTTACCCTTGAGTGCACTCAAATATTTTAACTGTCCAACCACCCCTTCAATACTCAGCATCCATATCAAACCACCCAATGGAACCGTTGCAGCGCTGTTAGTTGAGGCAGTGGACCAGGGAAACAGGCACCAGGGCAAAAAGAGAGGAATCCAACTTCGGTGGAAAGAACACCAGGGATCCGTGACCAGAAGAAGCCTAAAAAAAAACAAAAAAAAAACAGTCTACACAAAAATGTGCAGAAAATTAATTAATGTTCAACTAAATGTCATTTTTTCCATCTTTTCATCATTTAAGAGTCCATATGTTCAATAATACAACTTAAAATAAAAATCAACCAAATGGAATTGGACAAACAAAATTACAGTATAGCATAGTAACTCAAAATTAACGTACTTGACTCAAACAAAATTATTTCCTTTCAAAATGCATTTTTCATTATACCAAAATATACAACAAAATGTACCTGTGTGGTAACATCCACTGCTATTGTAGCCAGACTGTTTTTTTTAATCCACTGTAACATTGAAATGTAAACTTCTTAGTCATTTCACAATTTTAGCTTCAAGCTAATCAACACAAAATTATAGTTTTCACTCACCGAGATAACTTCGTTTTACAACAGGTGTCGTCTAAATTTCAATGTAGTTCAACCTCGAGGATATAATTAGTTTTCTAAATCAATTTCAATCTTAATATTTACTTCTGCTTTGGCTCCCGTTTTCCAACTTTTTTCAAGGCAGCTCGAATGGCAGAAAACAGCAGAAGAAGAACGTTTCATTTTGCACTGCCAACTAGTGGCGAACTAGATATTGCATTTTACCCTAGTTTTACGTGTTTGCATTAAAGGTCATTTCAGGACTTTATTGGGGCAAAATTTACAGGGTTACAGTAACATGAAGCGCCAAAAATCAATGTGCACTGCAATGTCGGCTGTGGAATCCATGATAAAAATGGGTCACATGTAACTAGAGCTGGAAGCATAAATGCCAATTCAAAGTGCATGCATTCATGCAGTGCAGGAATAGAGACAAGAAACCCCTGCTCACTCTGCAGCTCCAGTCACTATGGCATTAGGTTTTTCGTAAAAACAGCTTGCCATAAGGCTCTACTCAGATCAGAATCAGAATCAGAATGAGCTTTATTGCCAGGTATGTTTACACATACGAGGAATTTGTTTTCGTGACAGAAGCTCCGCAGTACAACAGAATGACAGCGACAGAACATAAAACACATAATAAAGAATAAAAAATACAAATAAGTAGATAGTGAATGACAATATACAAATTGACAATTGTAGGCAGGTATATTACAAAATGCAGTTATGTATGTACATGTATATTATGTGCAAAATTTAAGTGTATACTAAGTATATGTGTTAGATAAATAAGTGTATGTGTATATAAATATAAAGTGTAGTGTGTTCACAGTTATTATCAGCTGTTAATAAGATGGATTGCCTGAAGGAAGAAACTGGTCCTGTGTCTGGTCGTTCTAGTGCTCAGTGCTCTGTAGCGTCGACTAGATGGCAACAGTTCAAAGAGGGAGCGTGCTGGATGTGAGGGGTCCAGAGTGATTTTGACAGCCCTTTTTCTCACTCTGGATAAGTACAGTTCTTGAATAGAAGGGAGGGTTGTACCAATGATTCGCTCAGCAGTCCGGACTACCCTCTGTAGTCTTCTGAGGTCAGATTTAGAAGCTGAGCTGAACCAGACAGTTACTGAAGTGCAGAGGATGGATTCAATGATGGTGGAGTAGAACTGTTTCAGCAGCTCCTGTGGCAGGTTAAACTTCCTCAGCTGGCGAAGGAAGTACAACCTCTGCTGGGCCTTTTTCACGATGGAGTCAATGTGAATGTCCCACTTCAGGTCCTGAGAGATAGTGGTGCCCAGGATCCTGAATGACTCCACTGCAGTCACAGGGCTGTTCATGATGGTGAGTGGGGGGAGTGCAGGGGGGTTTCTCCTGAAGTCCACGATCATCTCCACTGTTTTGAGCGTGTTAAGCTCCAGGTTGTTGAGAGTGCACCAGACAGCCAGCTCTTTTACCTCCTGTCTGTAAGCAGACTCGTCACCGTCCTGAATGAGGCCGATGAGTGTGGTGTCGTCTGCAAACTTCAGGAGCTTGACAGAGGGGTCCTTAGATGTGCAGTCGTTAGTGTACAGGGAGAAGAGCAGTGGGGAGAGAACGCAGCCCTGGGGAGCTCCGGTGCTGATTGTACGGGTGCTGGATGTGTATTTTCCCAACCTCACTAGCTGCTGCCTGTCTGTCAGGAAGCTGTTGATCCACTGACAGATGGAGGTGGGCACGGAGAGCTGATTTAGTTTGGGCAGGAGGAGGTTTGGGATGATCGTGTTGAAGGCCGAGCTGAAGTCCACAAACAGGATCCTCACATAAGTCCCCGGTCTGTCGAGGTGTTGCAGAACATAATGCAGTCCAATGTTTACTGCATCGTCCACAGACCTGTTTGCTCTGTAGACAAACTGAAGAGGATCCAGCAAGGGTCCAGTGATGTCCTTCAGGTGGGCCAGCACCAGTTTTTCAAATGACTTCATGACTACAGACGTTAGAGCCACAGGCCTTTAGTCATTTAGTCCTGTAATTTTGGTTTTCTTAGGGATGGGGATGATGGTGGAGCTTTTGAAGCATGAAGGGACTTCGCACAGCTCCAGCGATCTGTTGAAGATCTGTGTGAAGATGGGGGCCAGCTGGTCATCACAGGATTTCAGACAGGCTGGTGTAACACAATCTGGGCCTGGTGCTTTTTTCCTTTTCTGCTTCCGGAGATGTGAGCTCCCCCACTGATTTGTTCCAGCTCAAGCATCAGCGGAGCATCAGCGGAGCTGAAAGACAAATTAATAGCCGGGTCGACTTATGCTTGGTAGCACAAGGCGTCAAGACCATAATGCATCAGTGCAGCGCAAAAGTAGAGAGAGAGATAGGAAAACCCGTCTGCTCAGCTTTACAACCTGAGCCATTATAACATTAATGTTACAAAAGGCTTGCCACTTAATATTTCAGCTAATTAAAAATCTATTTCAACCATGGTAAATCGTTGCTGTATTATGGGGTGTAATAGCGCAACACGTAATCGACATGGGGAAAACAAAATGAGAATGGATTAACTTTAGACCGCTTTCCTGCTAGGAGGCGCGACCACGGAGACCATAACATCTGAATATTAATTTATATAGCTTAAGTTAACATTGAAAATAAGGGAAATTTCTTGGGTTACACATCCAAAATACGGGAAATTTCAACATTCATAATTTTGTTGCTATCCCTCTGCTGCAACAGGACAGAGACTGACAGGTCTGATCGAAGGGCTAACAGGATAATTTACAGGAAAATACTAAATCGGGAAGACGGCGGGAAAAGAGCTCAAATACGTGAGAATCCCGGATAAAAACGGGAGGGTTGACAGCTTCTAACTACACTTTTGTTAAAAGTAATTACATGTGTGAATGGTTGTTAGCACTAACGTTTACAAAACTAGCAGCAAGGTGTAGCGCAGCTTACCTTTGTCCAGATTACTGTAACGTATACTGTTTGCTGGTTTTATGATCTGCAACTCCTGAACATATCCATTTGTGAACTGCACATGAGACTCCAATGACTTGTAGCTTCGGAACTGTCCTGAAGAGTAGGCGCTCATAAAACAAACAATGTAGCATAAGATATCTGTAATGCAAAAGTGCGGCAGCAAGTCGTCATTGGTATAGTGCCGATTTTGTGCACATACCGGTCCCTGACATCCCTATTTTGTGTATCCCTTTAAATCCTACAACCTTTTCGCAATTTTACCATCTTTTCTCTTTCTCCCAACTCTGCTTCTTCTCGTTCGACTTGCTGTATATTTACATTCGCGAGGCTACCAACAGGGCCGCCACGTCCCAGAATGCAAGTCGGCGCCCAAGCAGAGCTGAACAAATTTTATATTACTCCGGCAGACCAACGCTTGGTAGCATGAAGCGCCAAGACCATGGTGCACAATATAATATCTGTTGCAGGAACTCTTCAGAGTTTGCGTCTAAAAACAGTACACGAACAAAAGTTGGAAGCTAAGCACCTGCGCAGCTGATAAGGGAGAGGGAGCAAAACCCGCCTGCTCACTGTTATAACCAATTGCTATAAACACGTGAGGTCTTCAACTTGCTTCAGCTTGACGCAGCAGCGGAGCTGAAGGAAGTAGTCATGCAACAAATTATTGGTTTCAGAAGCGCCAATATCACAGTGCACAACAACATCTGTGCAGGACCCCTCAGAGTCTGCGTCTAAAAACAGTACACGAACGAGAGTTGGAAGCTTAAGAGCCAAATCAAATGAACGTGTCTGCATTACAGTGCAGCAGGTAACGTAAGAGGACAAGGCAGGCAAACCAAGCAATTGCTTGGGGCCCGAGCTGGCCTGGGGCCCCAAGACAACGACTGGTTAAGAATAAAATGCAACGACACTGTGTGAGCGCCCCTTTGATCGTCAATGCAGTAATGTGTAATGGCATTTTTATCGGGATCCCCCTCAAGGGGGCCCCTCTCAGTAGTCGCTGACAGCAGCCAGCCAACCACGTGATCTCACGTGATGGACTAATATCTGTGAATATTAAGCCGTAACAGTCTATTTAAATATGAATCCTGCATGTTCTGTGTGTCTCTGTCAATGAATGGAGCAGAAGCGCGACTTCCTTTATTAACACACACTGAAGCGCACGTGACGGTAATTTCAGCGTCTGCTGTCAAACTAAATAAGACGAGAACACATGAACAACATCTCCATAACTGCTCTGACAGCCACTTCATGAGCATTTGACCTTTTGATTTGAGTAAAACTAGCGTCACATCACATACACAGAACTGTAAAGGTACGACAACCCGTCAAAATAAAAGTCCTGTTTTAGACAAGTATTTGCCAGAGATGTATTACTATTGTTCAGCAGAATGTACATAGCCTACTACTAAAAAAAAATCAAACTTTTTTTTTAAGGTTTAATCACACAAAATATCTTCCATGCTTTATTTTTAATAGTAAATCCCCATTGTTTACCAAAAAGTTAAGTTTGCTTAATTTTCAATAATTAAAATATAAATTAAATTAATGTTTTGTGTTTAATGTTTAATGTGCATCTCAGAAAATGCTTTATTTAAAACCTCAACTGAATGGCACTTAAATGCACTTAATTCATCTGTCAAACTTTATTGTCATTGTTCACAGTACAAGTACAGACAGAGAAACAATGGATAATAATTAAATGTTTATTTTTGATGTATGCATTGCATTCTATGCATTTTAAAATAAAAAAATAATAATTTTCTAAAAAAAGGAAACTTAGTTGTTCATTTTAAGAGACCCAGGAGTCTTATTTCCTCTAGCATAATTAATATTAATAAGCAAAAACACAATTTATCCGATTACTCGATTATTCAATGGAATTTTTGGTAGAATACTTGATTACTAAAAAATTTGATAGCTACAGCCCCAGATGAAAGTGGCATAGCAAATAGCATGCTATACTATTCCACCGTGATAATCTATTTACCAAATGGGGGTTATGAAAACCACACAATAAATTCCTTGCATCAAACATTAGCTTGGGATGTTTTTAAGCATAGGTAGTGAAAGCAGCTGCCTGCATCCCTTCCCTTCTAATATCAAAATATGGAAATGCTAACATATCTTAAATTTTTTCGGTAAACTTTATAATAAGTAAAAATACTGTTTGCTAACAGTTAAATTACAATTAACTCAAGGTTAATTAACTATCAATTTACCATCTATTAATAATTGTTATTACAAAGTGTCTACCATCTAACTTAGTTAGAAACTATGGTTTGGGGAAACGCACCCCTGAGCTGTTAATAGTCACCTCTTTCAATATGCTAACAGTAAAATGGTAAAATGTACTTCACAGGTAATTTCTGATTTTTTTTCAATTATTTTCCCAGCTACACCATTAACTTCATCCTCAACATCAACAGATGCATCACTTCTCAGTGCTGATGTTTCTTCTATATAGCCAAGTTACCACAAGCTCTATAATTATAGCTGATATTTTGCACAGCCCAGAGTTTAAACTGATAAGTGTGTGTTCATTTTATTAGAAAACAAAAACAGTGCAAATCACTATTGAATTCCCACCAAACTATTTTTTCAAGCAGTATTTGCACTGTAAACCTTTTTTATTTATATAAAGTGTGGGTGAACTTAAACTGTATGGCTATGCTGTGGTTCCTGTAGGCTTTGCATGTGTGTGGGGGTCGGGGGGCCTCTATGTCCATTTTGCTCGGGGCCCCCAAATTCCTTCAAACGGCCCCGGTAAGAGAGAAAGGGGAATTTAGCCACCTACTCACCTTTATAGCTTGCTATAAGAAATATTCTGAAGCACGTAAATTTTTTCACTTATTTGTTTCAGAACAATGTAGCAGCGGAGATTAAATAAATAGTAATTAGTCGGGCAAAATAATGTTTGGTAGCTTGAAGCGCCAAAAATCACATTGCACAACATGTGTGGGACACCTCAGAGTCTGCGTCTAAAACAGTAGCCTACACGAACAAGAGTTGGAAGGGTAAGCGCCAAATCAAATGAACATGTCTGCATCAGTGCAGCCCGCCATCTGACTGTTATAGCTTGCTATAATCACTTGAGCTCTTCCATTTGTTTCAACTCAACGCAGCAGCGGAGCCGAATGAAGTAGACAGGCAACTATTATTGGTAGCACTAAGCGCCAAAATAATAATAATGCAGCAGCGGAGCTGAAATAAATAGTAAGTAGTCGGGTAAATTAATGTTTGGTAGCTTGAAGTGCCAAAAAACATAATGCACAAACACCCGTTGCAGGACTCCTTAGAGTCTGCATTTAAAAACAATAGGCCTGCACGAACAAGAGTTGGAAGCGTAAGCGCCAAATCAAATGAACGTGTCTGCATTAGTTCAGCGAAGCAGATAACAGAGAAGGGGAAAACTTGTTATAAGAAATACTCTGAATTAGTATATATATATATATATATATATATATATAGCCTAACTATAAATTTGAGAAAACACTTGATCCAAGGAGGATGTAGAGCAACGGTGGATATTATATAGTAAGCTCGCCCCTTAACCCATAGCTTACAATATCTACAACTTGTGTCGCCTGCGAGCTCAAGAGCAGGGGCTGCTGTAGAGTAGCCTATGTTTCATCCAATCTGCAGCCGACAGAATCGAAAAGGGGAAGGATTGAGAAATAATAATAATAATTATTATTATTCTTACAGACTCAGTTCAGGAGCTCTAGTTAAGCCTAATGAGATGATCTGAATCAGGTGTTAAATAACGGAGACACACAAAATGTTCTAAGCGGGTTCCCATGACCAGCACTGAAAACTACTGCCTTAAACAATTACTTATGTCAGTGGTTCCCAATCCTTGTCCAGGAGAACCCCCAACACTGCGCATTTTAGATGTCTCCCTATTCAAACACACCTGATTTAACTCATCAGCTCATTATTGAAGACTCCAAGACCTCAACTGTTGCTCAGTGCTGCACTGATTCGTTTACTGGAAGCTACTGGTAAGTTCGGATCATTTTTCCGACTCGGACCTTTTAGTCTCGTTCAGCAAAATGAACGAAATAACTCAAAACAAGATGAATTCATTTTATCAAAATGTTACGTGTTAATTCCCTAACACATCTACTAATTACGCAAACGTTAATAACACTACAGACACTACAAAACAATAATGCGATAAAAACAGAAAATATTAATTCATTATTTACATGAGTCTTCAGTTTATGATTGGCTCACCTCACCGTTTATCTGACATGTCCCCGGCTTGAAACCAGTTGATGCGCAACTGAACAAATCTTCGTCTCGAGTCACATTAAAGATTCGTTCAAAATGAATGAATCGTTCAAGAACGACTCATCTCTAGAATCTACTTGGACTCCAGACACATCTAAGGGAGTAATGTTACGTGTTAAAGGTGACGCTATAGCAGGCATGGTTGGTAGATATTAACGATTTTTTTACGTAGCTTATTTAATGATATATTTCATTATTTTGAGCGAATTTTGCCGAAATACTTTAAGGGTGCATCGTGCTCTATGATCAGTACAGATCTACAAGGCTGATGGATCAAATGATCGTTTAACATTCTGTGAGGCATACAGTAATTCTTTAGTATGACTTCAGATGTCTGGTTGGTTTTGTTTTTCCATCTTGTTCTACAGATTTTTGCGTAATATTTTTTTAAATATCTTTATGGAATCCAATCGTTATTTGTATGGCGAGTAAAGGTACTGTAACACTTTTTTTCTTTTCTTTTTTTCATTTGGAAAAAAAATGCAAAAAGGGATGAATCAGGAAGTATTATGTTGTCTTTGGTCAGTAAGTCAAGCAAAAAATATTAAATATGAAAGTAGACTTTATATTGTAACGAAATGTTAAACGCGATTGTAGAAAAACTAAACATATGTTTTTATTAATGACAAATTATGGCTGATGTCTTTTAAAAGAGAAATGTTTTTTTTTTTTGTTGTTTTTTTCAAGTTTGGACTCTACTTGGAATCTAATCTTAAAGTAGGCTACTTAAATACTTTACAAGCAAATGAAAGTTAAAATATAATTATTGATAAATTAAGTTTGTATTAAGGCTCCTTATATGACCTAAACTTGCCATTCATGCAAAATAGCTCGCTGCTTCCTGGTTCTATATATATATATATATATATATATACCTTTTTTTCATATATTCTGTTTTAAACGTAATTGCTTTACTGTGTGTGTGTGTGTGTGTGTGTGTATGTGTGTGTGTATATATATATATATATATATATATATATATATATATATATATATATATATCTTGAGACTTTTTACAATGAGACGTATACTCTGCCTAGAGACTTATCTTTAAATAATCAAATTCTTAATTAAATAAGTAATTGTAAAAATGTTAGATTTTAGATTTACAAATTTATATTATTTATACATTTTGTATTTTTGAATCAGCCTTATTAAATAGTTCATTGCGACATCAACTGGCCATGAAAAAGATGTGTTCTCAGGAAGTCTTTCTTTCTTGTTTATTATCTGCCTTCATCAGTGGTTGTTGCGTGAGACTTTTGTTCTTGTCGTATTTGTTTGTTGTTGAAAGTACAATGCAAGACCAGACTACTCCATATCTCATAAGTGTGGATACTACTAGTTTAGATCTGTTTAAACAAATATCTTGCAACCAATACCATTGCGTTATAAATTAAGTATTTTGGATTTTGACATTTCTTTTCTTCACTCCACAGCAACTAAAGGACAGATGGAAAAAGGCAAAGTGCTTCTTTCACTATTAATTGTCAGTATTATTGGCATTCTAGTTTTAGTGCACATGAACGGTGATACATATTACATACAAGCTCCTACAGCAATAAAAGCTCCTCTGTCAAATAATAAATTCAAAATCCTGGAAGCTTCATATCCAATAACACCCATTAGAGACTCGGAGCATTTCATGGTGTCTGCCTTTATCGACCACAGACTGGATGGGGTCATTCGAGTCATCAGTATAATCAACAGAAACCGTCTTCAGCCGCTTTACTGTGTTTACTGCAATGCTGAACAAGTCTGCAAAACTGTTCACACTGAGGTCCAGATACACAGCGACCATTTTGGCTTCCCGTATGGTGCCTCCGATGTGATTTGTAAAGGTAAACCCATGACTGATGCAACTCATGTCCTCATAACTGTCAAGAAAGATTCAGCTGACCTCAAAATTGAATATCTGCCAATAAAAAATAAGGCTTTACAAGAGACTTTCAAGTTTAACTTCACCGTTTGCATTTCTAACCTTTTTGGCGACTACAACAATGTACTGCAGTTTGCTCAAACGATGGAGATGTACAAGCTTCTGGGAGTACAGCATGTGGTCATCTATAACACTAGTAGTGGACCAGACATGGAAAAGCTCTTAAAACATTATGAAACGGAGGGGATACTGGAGATCGTTCCATGGCCTATCGACCAGTTTCTGAACCCTTCTTCAGGCTGGAACATCAAGCTACACAAGGGAGACATTCAGTATTATGGTCAGTTAGTAACACTCAATGAGTGCATTTACAGGCACATGTACCAGTCAAAGTACGTTCTCCTGAATGACATTGATGAAATCATCATGCCTTACAAACATGCCACTCTACAATCTCTAATGGAAGACCTCCAGTCTGCTCATCCCAGTATAGGAGTGTTCCTCATAGAGAACCACATATTCCCTAAAACACAGTTTGAGGAGAGTGGGAAGTTCAAACGAGCAGAATGGAATAATATCCCAGGTGTCAATATCATGGAGCACATCTATAGAGAACCAAGTCGAAAAAATATTTACAATCCCACAAAGATGATTGTCAACCCAAGGAAGGTGCAGCAAACATCAGTACACTCCCCTTTGAAACACTTTAGAGGCAGTGTTCTTGTACCGTTTAATGTATGTAGGATTGTACACGTGAGAGTCCCACTGCAGGGGAGTCTTACCAAAGAGCAACTTGTTGTAGACAAAAGAGTCTGGGACTTTGAGCAAGAACTGATACACAACATTGACCACACTTTGAAACTTTCTGGCTTCTTGAAGGCTTCTGTTTGATATCGTTGTATAGCATTAATAAAAGTATGCAAATATAGACAAATATATTTAAAACATTTTTTTAAACTTGAACACATTCGTTAAAATAATAATGCATTTGAGTTGTTGCCACCGGCTCAACTGTCAAATAAAATGCTCTTTAAAAAAATAAATAAAACCATTAACAAATGAGAAAGCATTGGTATTTGTCAAATATCATCAAGCCAATAGTTTATGCATAATTAATGCATAAGTAGGGGAGACCAGGTATAGTTGTAATATGGGGAGAGTTGTACAATACCAATTCCACGAACCAGGGATAAGATAGGAGTCATGTGACATTGTCAGTTTCCTCAGGCTTCCTTTACAATCTCACATGGAGGTTTTCCAGTCTGTGTTGCTATCTCTCCTGAAGCTACAGCAGAAAATCTAATTCTGAGGCAAGAAAGTAAAAAAAAAAAAAAAAGATAATATTTTGTTTAGTACTTCTACCATTGTAGATAATCTTGTATGAGTTATATCAGGTCAAACTGTAGTTTCTCTAGTAAAGAATGGTGTATCAACCTGCTAATTTCAAAGCACCATGCTAATACAGCTAGCTAAACAATAGGTGACAGTGGCGGGGTAGGTTGTAACACGTGTTTTGAAAGTGTTACAACCATCCCCTAACATACAACTAAGAACACTTTTGTGATTTTAATAATTCTACAGAATGCCTAGACCTTGGGTGAGAAAAACAGATCGTGGAGTCAATGCCAGTCTTTTAAAAAGAGCCCACCTGCACTCTGATGAGATGCCGAGCACCTCGGGGTCCATCGTAGGTCAGTCGTTCAGTCCTTCACTCATTAGGCCATTTGCAAAAGCAGGCCCAAGCAAAGAGACAGGTAGGGGTAGGAAGAAGAGGTGCTCGTAAATCCTCACTGATACACCAGTGAGGCTGGCATTGGAAGAGTAGTCGAAAAGGGAAAAACATCAGAAAACAAATCTCGGGGAGTGAGAAAAGCAAAAACAAGAAGGTAAAAAAAACCTGCCGGGAAAAGGGTGAAGGCTGATAACTCCTCTTCAGAAGAGGAAGATTTGTGTGTCGTCTGCATGAAACCATTCAGAAATTCAAGATTCAAAGAAGTGTGGGTCAAGTGTGTTTTATGTAGCTTTTGGGCCCACCAGGAATTTAATTTGTTTGTTCTTGTCACCATTGTGACTGATAAAGAATGCGTTTAATTTGTTCATTCTGTGGAGTGGGGGTAAATATGTGTATGTTAATTTGCTCTCACTCACACACACACACCCATATGAATGTGCACGTACAGACATGCACACACAAACGCACACGTGCGCATGCACAAAAACACACAATATGCTCATACACTTCCCATATTCACACAGTGAGTAGTGGGGTAGGTTGTCTTGTAACAAAGGACCACCTTGTATTTGTCATCATCTCACGAAGTCTGTGATATAGTTGAAGAAATTAAAACTGTTTCCATTTGTAGTAGAAAGTTTCAGACATGTAGCTAAAAAAAAGGTAGTTTTGGGTGCTGAAGACAAAAGTGTTACAACCATACCCGGTCTCCCCTATTTTATAATGCAAAAATATGACTTGTTATACTGTATTGATGTGATAAAAAAAAAAAAACCTTGATACTCTCAATATATATACTGTAAAATGAAATAATTTTGTCAGTGACAGAATGTTTCGGGTTTTTTTTTGTTTTTTTTTATGGGGTTTAAGACATTCTGATTATGTTCATAAAGATTTCACGTTCATTATGCAAAAAACTGGAAAAGAACCCGCTTATTGATAGCCTGTATTAGTTTATATACAAGCTGCATATGACATTCAAATTATGATCAAATGCAAGTTTATTGCAACCACAGAAGTGCAGTTGATCTGACACGTAGAGGATCCTGTGTCATCTCTTCCTATATATTTTTTGACCTTAGGCTTAGCTCATTTATGCACACCTGCTCATTGTGGACTGTAATGTGCATATACAAACTTTCATGTAGTTTTTGCATCTGTTGAAAGAATGATTCAATTGTAATGTATTTTGTTGTAATTTAATGATTTAAAATAAAATCTGATTGAACATCATTTTAACAGTCTAACAGTGGGAAAGTAACAAAGTTTGCCTTTACTTGAGTTTTACTTACTATACACTGAAAACAGATGCATTTTTATTGATGCATATTATATAATACACAGTGAAGATAGTGTATTCGGACACTGACTCATTTTCATACACACCTGCAAAGGTGTTAAATAGGTACTTAACCTACCTTAACCTATTATATTTAGGTTTACTGGAACTCGCAGCTGGGGGATGATTACCTATATAGTTTTTAGATATTTAGCTTAGAGTGGTCACTTCCAAGGATGTGTCAGGTAAACACCTTTAAGGACTGCCCACTGAACGCCTATAAAATACAATGTATGTTTGCCTTAGACGTTTGAACACTGCAGAGCCACACAGCATGTTCTCAATAAATAAGTCTTCTGAAGATACCCAAAAGTTTCATGGTCTTTAGCAACTTAAAATTCTAAAGCAATGGATTCTTATGCATCTCCTGACATATATTTTTTCCAAGGATTAAAAAGGAATGGTGTTTAATGTCAAAAAGATAGGTCTGATTGACTAAAATAATCACTTTTTTTTAAAGAATTTTTATAATCTACATGTTAGTTTCAAGGAGTCATGAGCAGAGAGAGCACAACCATCAATATTCACAGATAAGGCAAACACGCTCGCAATAATTCATACACACACACTCTCATTCTCATACGAGAGTACACTCAATAATGTACAAGAATATAGCAATACAACATATGATAAGTAAATATATCTAAACATACCAGTAATCAGTTTTAATGTAGGTAATGAAGCCTGCTCAAAATGTCAGTGGGAAATGTCTTCTGCTATTATTTTTGTTGTTTTAATACCAGATGTATCCTGATTCATTACCAAAAAAAAAAAAAAAAAAAAAAATGGAGAAATTACAGCACATCAGTGAAAATAAAAGAGACCAGGTAAGATTCCAAAGCTACTACAATACTTTAAAATAACAGTAATTATAAAAGGTGCAATGTATTTATTATCCTGATGATAACTCATTAATCCAACATTCCGCTCCACAAGAGGGCACATAAATAGGTGGGAATCGAGTTCATTTACTAATGCTCCTCCCATGTCCCATTAAGCAACAGTACATCCTGTGCAGCCTGCACACTCAGTAGGGGTATTTGGATATGGAGATGTAGATAATAAAGATACTCTGGTAGGTTATGCGCCCCTGGTCTGACAGCGTAGTGGCTTGTACCCGAAGTCGCACCAGGCCGGGCCAGTCTAAAGGCTTTACTGTGAATATGATGCCTCTTCCTGCTTCGTCCTTGATGCCAAATGGCCTCTCTCCATTTCCCCCTCCTTGCTCCAGGATAGTGAAGGATGTGTGGTCTTGGAGAACACCTGATTCAGAGAAAGCTGACAAACGGGCCAAGTTGTGGTGTGCTGGTATTCCCAGAGGAAGAGTAAGGAGCTTGTACTGGAGCAGAGGAAAGCCTGTGGAGCCACAATCTAGTCTGGAAGTGCAAGGCCTGTAGCAGGTGCTGGGGTCAAAGCAATAGAGCAAATGTATATGGGTCAATAAGAGTTTCCATGTTAAGGAAATAAAAAAAAAAAAAAAAAAAAACCTTGTTGGTAAGTATTCAAGGAATGTTTTAATGTGGTTTTGAAATCCTTTTATAGCATTTGCAAGAAAATGTAATGCTTCTAAAAAGTGTGTACTAGGGCTGCACAATTAATTCAAATTAAATCGCAAAAGGCAACCTGCAACTGTCATGCGTATCTTTCAGTGAAGCACGGTTCTGTGATCAGCAGTAAATATCCATCCAAAGGCTCTCATGCTGAAAATCCAAATACGCCCCGCTGCAGCTGAATAAACAGAAGATTTAACTGCTTTCATTGATTCAACGTGACTAATTATAAACACATGACTATGGCAATATATGGTTTATCTGAGTTCTTATTATTATAATTTCCATCTTAATAAAGTATCTCTATAATGAAATGCTAATCGACATAGCCTTCATCACTGCTTAGAATAATTAAGGCACACAATATTTAATTGTATTCTGTTTAAGAAGCCAAACCTTCTCACGGAAGGATTTATTTTAAACACTCAACTGATGTTAAAAAGTGAATTTGGAGTTAAAATGTTATTAAATGTGGTATTTTCATGTGCTCTCAGATGGAGCAGCATTTAATACACAGAGACGTAGTACACTGAGAAGATACGCAAACAGCAGTCATTATCGCAAACAATTTACTTGATTTCATAATCCTACAATTATATCGTCTGCAATTATGAACGTGATTTTACATAGCTTATCAGAGAACTACGGCTCTGTGTATTAAATGCTGCTCCACCTGAAAACAGGTGATGGAAATTTACTGCTAAATCACAGAACTGGCTTTACTGACTAAATGCGCATGACACTCGTGATAAGAAGTGTTAGATTAATAATGCAGCCCTAGTCTGTACATATAAAAAGAGTGCACACATCCTAACATCCTTTTCATGTTTACATTTCCAAGTAATCTTTTACATCATAAATTATTAATTAATAAGTAATAATAAAAGCATTTAAAAATATAGCTGCAATCAGCAATGATCAGGGATCAAAGCATTTAAGCACATAAGGATAAAAACATTACATATTATATTTAGCAAGCCTGTATCCCAGTGGTTCTCAAACTTTTTTGGTCAAACTTTGAACTGAATAAAAATGACATGTGAGTAGTGAGTAATAAAATTAGAACAAAAACAAATGACTTAATAATAGTGCAAAAATAATGATGCAAATGAAATACATTGCTTTTTAGTTTTTCAGGTAGGTCTAACAAGAGATTTATTTATTTTATTTGATCAATTATATGCAAATAATGTTTAGTCCTAGAAAGCTATTATTATCAGAACACATGAGCATAATATAGCGGTCAGCTGATCAATGAATGAGAGGGCAGCATTAAAAAGTTGCCCATATAACACATCATGATACTGCACAGTAAGCCCTACTTTCTGTGCTACACAGGTGTTTCCTGTTGGCTTGATTTTTGAGTGGACTATTCGGTTGAGCATGAACGGTATATGATTGGAGCTAAGAAGCACTCACACTGAGTGGAGCACAAACACGCATAGAGTAGGATAATACGTAGAACTTCACACCACGTGAAAGTGAAACCTAAATAGTGAACTCCGTTTCGACAGCCAGAATTTCGGAGCATCTTTAATTATTGGCAATATCAGAAATGGGTATTATACAATAGATGCTTTTTTTAATTTATTATTATTATTTTTTTTTTTTTATGTGGCACCCCTGCTCTTGACGGATGGTACCCCGGTTGGGAAACACTGGCCTTCGTTAACCTTGTCAAACGGGTACTCAAATTTTGTCTGCCAATGGCGCCCATTTATTTATTTATTTTTTAAACCAAGACCGTGCACACCGATTTCCCTGTTGATAGGACAAATTGTTGCATGGTTATAGCCATTTAAATTTTTTCCCCCTCTTATAGCACCACCAACTGACCAAATTCTACGATTGTTTTCCTGTGACCTCAGATTGAGCTCTTACATAAATGTTCTGAGTTTGCGAAGATATCTTATTCCATTCAGTAGTTATAGGCAGTTTACTAAAAGTGACCCTGCCCCTTTCAAAAAATTTTGTCAAAAGATCAACTTTTTTTGATAATTATTGATATTCATTCTCCAGAGAATCTTTCTGCACTGGTTTGGTTCCAGTCGGGTGAAAAACCTAGGAGTAGTTTGCAAAAGTAGGTTTTGGAAAATAGGCAAAATACCCCAAACTTTTGCCAAATCTGAGGCATGCGTTTTGTCCGACGTGAGCCAAGGATTCCAATGACATAAGACACTTGAGCCTGTGACTGACGGTTTAAGAATTGGGTGTGAGAGAGTGATTTTGTTCTTTTGATCACTGTATCGCCCCCACCAGGCGATTGTAGGTGATGTGAGTAATACCATCCCTCCAAGTTTCAAAGCTCTATGACTCACGGTTTGGTCTGCACAATCAGTTTTATGTGGAGATTGCTGATCTGTGACCATTCTAACAATTACAATAAGGTTTCAGCGCTATGCGCTTGAACTCCTTAATAATAGAAAAAAAGCTACTAAATACGTTTTTTTGTTCAATAATTTATATTACTGAGACTTTCATTCATTATATTACAAGCAAATCTTACCCTGGATTGTGTCCTCTTTGGTAGCTGGTAGGACAGGGTGTGTCAAGACACTGGTAGCCCCCACGTGTGTTAAAGCACATTTGGTTTGGGCCACACTGAACACCTTGAACAGTGCACTCATCAATATCTATAATAATAATAATAATAAGTTGATTTTCAAACTTTTTTTACACATGAAAAAAGGCTTTATATACAGTAATGTGTATCTGAGTTAATGAAATACCTTTTATAATAAAAAGTGCAAAAGACTCACCTTTGCATGTTCGGCCATTGGATGATAGTTGGTATCCTGGTGGGCAAGTGCACTGGTAGCTTCCTATTGTGTTTCTGCACTCATGTTGGCAAGGCTTTTTAAATGCACATTCATCGATATCTTTGTGGAAGAAGAAAGATTGTTCTGTTAAATTATAGTCTTGAATATATACATTAAAAACAAAATAAGTCTATAAGTCCAGGGTTGAGTGTATTATAAGTCCAGGGTTGAGTGTATTTAGGTCAAGTAGTTTAAATAAAATAAAATAAAAATTATAAAAAAATTAATTATAAAAAAAAAATATATATATATATATATATATATATATATATATATATATATATATATATATATATATATATATATATATAAAAATAAAATAATCTAATAAAATTCAATCCTTTGATGCAAATTCAACCCTTTTGACTGGCCATCCATATCGCATGTTTCCTTGCTATTGCTGGGATAGGCTCCAGTCTCAGTTAGGATTAGATAAAATACAGTATAGTGTAATGTTACACACCTATGCAAGTACCATCCTTGCTGGTGTATCCAACTGGGCATTCATGCCTGGGACGACGTGAAGATCCAAGGTGCTCTGGTAGGACTGAGAGGCGAGTGAGGTAAGGTCGCTCTAAAGTAGATACCAGTTGTGGCCGCAGCCTGGCTTGTACCCGGGTACTGTTAGTAAAGATATGCCCTCTTTCAAGTCCAGCACATGAGCGACCATCTCCCAGAAGAACCGTCCCTGGTGGACAAATGCAGCGGAAGCTGCCCGGAACATTCCGGCATTGAAAAGCACAAGGGCTGGGCACCTGCGCACATTCGTCAATATCTGCAATGCCAAAAAATAATATGCATTAGTTTTATATAGTTTATAAGTTTTTTTTGTTTTTTTTTTAATTAGACTTTAGCCTGGATTCCACAGACAGGGTCACATATTTGAAATTGCTTGACTGTGTTTATGACCCTTACCTAAGCAAGGTCGACCTACACCTTGAGAGCGGTAGCCTCGAGGACAAACACATCCATACCCACCAATGGTGTTCTGGCAGATTTGACTGTAGCGGCACATGTGACTGCCATCCTGGCATTCGTCTATGTCTGTGAGGAACAGATGGCATGTTTCATTTAAAATAAACTGATTTGTTGAAGTAACAGGGTCTTATTTGTGTGACTCCTTACCTACACACACTCCATTTTCCGCTGTGGTCATGCCAGATGGGCAGCTGTCAAAACACTGGTATCCTCCATCTGTGTTTCGACACTGCTGGTGTGCTGGACACACATTCCTCAAACACTCATTTATATCTGGTTATAAACAAGCATAAATGATGATAAGTAAAATACAAACTTACTAAGCTACAGTTTTGATTCTGTTAATATCTTCTGAGCACAATATTGCCATTCAAAAACTCATTCAAAAACTTCCACCCCTGGGGTGTTGGTTTGAATTTCCTCATTACTGCACACTAAACAAATTTTAAGGAAATTACACATATAAAAGATATATATTTAAAGTTATAGTCTGAAAAAAAAAACGTCATCATTTATATCAGTCCAAACATGTATGACTTTCTTTTGCTGAACACAATAGATATTTGTCTGTGTCAGTGTAAGTCAATGGGCTTTCAATGTTGCTTGTCTCCCACTGTTCTAAATATCTTCTTTCATGTTCCAGTTTTAATTTTGGTATGACAAGAAGGTGAATAAATGACAATTTCATCTCCTAGAGTGTAAAACTAAAGTAAAACGCATTTCTATGCATTCCTAACTGGTCCAATGGAAGTCTTAGAGTCTTTAAAGTGTAAATCCCATGATATATGCTATTCAAAAACTCCACTAACCAACACCAATGAACCTGTGAAAGTCAGTATTGTTTTACAAAATTACACTGACCCAGGCAGCGATGTCCCACTAGCTGGTATCCTGGATGGCAGGTGCAACGGTAGGAGCCTAGAGTATTGAAACACTGCTGCTGGCATGGAGAGACTGCTGATTCTTGACACTCATCCACATCTGAAGGAAGAGATTGGTCATTTAACTCCTCTACATTCTGGATAGTTTCTGTATCTAGAATAATTCAGTCTAGTTTCATTGGGGAAATCTCAATGACTTTTCAAATTGTTGTTGACTTGGGATTTAATAATGCTAATAATTTAATAATGCTCCATCCATTATCCATTGACCACCATATTTTAAACTAACCTTCACAGCTGGTGCCAACTAAACTGGGTTTGAAGCCCAGGCCACACTTGGCTTGACAGCGATATGTCCCAACAGTGTTCACACACTGCTGGTTGGGGTGACACAAGTGGGAACCTTGTGTGCACTCATCAATATCTGAATCACAATAGAAATCACAGTAAGCAACTGTTCTGTTTCCAAGAAAACAGAGATTAACTTTTCACTGCCTTCCAGGCGAATGTGTTAATGTCATCTAGGAACATTTGAACTTTTGAACTTGAATACTGTATCTTGAATTTTTGAGTTGAAAAGTGAATTTGTATTAAACCAAAACATTTTTTAATATAGATAATAAAAAATAAAAAAAATGCAGAACGTCTGATTAATATAGATCTGACCTTGGCAGGTGTTAGACTCGGTAGAGATGGTGAATCCAGAAGGACATGCGCAGGAGAAACCACCCATGATATTATTACATGAGTGTGAGCAGGGAGAGTCAACAGCACATTCGTCCTCATCTAAAAGACAAAGACGACAACAAAATATTCCAATCACATTCTAAAATAAATTTTGTTTTAAAATTGGTAAAAGAATGTGGGCTTTCATAGCTAATATGCAGTTGCATATACATTTTAAAACAGTTTAAAAGTACATACCGGCACAGTAAGATGCTGTGTCCAATACAAAACCTTTTGGACATGTCTCTCCATCACCCTCTGCACACAAACAAATCATTGATTATGTATTTTTAAATTGAAATATTATATATATATATATATATATATATATATATATATATATATATATATATATATATATATATATATATATATATATCGTGTACATGTGAAGATGCATCTTTTTACACATTATCAACTAACTGAATAAAACATCCCATGGACTGACCTGGTATGAGTAAACTGGCAGTCATCTTGAACTCCAGGCTGAGAGTGAAAAAGCTGTAGGTGCTACTTATTCCTGTCAGTCTGAGGAGCTGCAGCAGGGGCCCCTGACGGTTCTCCGGCCCTTCATAAACCACAGAATGATTGCATCTTAGGGTTAGAGGAGCCCCGTCCCACATGTGATTCTGTGAGGACCAGGAGTAAAGCTGCCCGGAGCCTGTCTGCACATATGACTCGTCAAACTCCTAATGAACAGAAGGAAAGAAAATCAAATACTTTTGAAGAATTCATTTTGGTATGATCTATCACTTTAAGAGTATTTCAAACTATACCTACCTATTTGGTAAATTAACTACTTGGTTTAATTAACTACTTTTCTATTAATACATTTGTATTACATTAAATGTATCAATTGTGGCATTAAATTGTTACAAAATATTTTTATTATTGGTTTCATTAAAAATATTTAGCAGCACAACTGTTTTCAACACTGATAATATTAAGAATTGTTTCTTGACTACCATATCAGCATATTAGAATGATTTCAGAAAGATCATGTGACACTGAAGATTGGAGTAACGATGCTGAAACTTGCATCAATATGGAAAGGTCTGAAAGACATCACTAACTGGAAGGCAACATCCCCCAGCACTGAGGCAAATCAACAATCAGCTGAAGACCTGAATGAGTTTTACTATACTGGTCTCAAACCCCACACCTGATCTTACACAACCATTAACACCACCAGCAGCCCCCCTTCCCCCGCACTTAAAATAGATTCAGATCAGTAAAGACCTTTTTTAAAAGTTGTGTCCATAAATGCAAGTTAGATAGACTTACATCCATGAGTTTGAAAGACCAACCTGCAGATTGAGATTAGAAGTCAACAGCATAGGAGGAACAAAGCCGTTGATCACAATGTCCACAAGCAGAGCCCCTTCTGCATCCAGACCTCTGGCCACATGAGTCAGCTTTAAGACCTCTCCTGTCATTCCAAAGCAGAAGACACATTAAGTTGATAGAATCCAAAATGAAGTCCTTTTATCAACAGATTATGTTTTTGTCTTATATACACCAACAGATATGTTAATTAAGCTCTTTTAACTGGCATGTATGGAAAGCTTTAACCTGTGTCAAACTCCAGCTGAGATTCCTGTCTGAATTGCCCTTGATTGAGAGAGAAGCCATTTTGAGTTTCCGGTGATTGATGTACAGTTGTCCAGTAAATTGGGGAAAATACTGACACAAGAACTCGCAACAAAGGACCTGTAATGCAGGAAAGTTTCAAATAAAATAAAAAAAATAAAACAGCAAGGTCTCATTGTCAGAGAAAGAACATTGGCAGTTTAAATGTGTTGTCTGGTACTGTACTTCTTGATGTCTGTTTGAGAGCACACTTGTCAAATGACAAGAACCCATTTCTCCTGTTCTTGTCAGCTTTAAGTCAACATAGCTTTGAGCATGACTGCTTGCTTAAGTACAACACCAATTCCAGAAAAGTTGGGACGTTTTGTCAACGAGCAAAATCTCTCTTTAGATGGTCAGCAGTTTGTGATTGTCATTGTCTGATTCTCCTTTTCATGACTGGTCATACATTTTCAATTGGAGACATATAAGGTTTGCAGGTAGGCCAGTCTAGCACATTCACTCTGTGAGTCGACAAAACCATGCTGTTGTAGCATATAAAGAGTCTTGATCTAATAACAATGGACTTCCCATGAAAGACATCATCTCGATGGCAGTATATTTCTCTGTACTATCCCAGTTTATGCCTCCATGTGAATAGTACCTTCGCACATGTGGCAGTCACCCATGCCGTTTATCCTGGTGCACAGTAGGGCTCCAGACTCATTCTTCTCACTTCTTGCTCTTTCGCGACTAAGGCCGGTGACACACTGGCTGCGTGGCGTCTCTGCTGCGTGCCAGAAGCGTGCCGGCTGCCTCACGTTTTCTGTGTCTTTACACACCAGAAGCGTACCTGACGCGGCGCTGACGCGCTGCTGCTGCTGTAGGTGACAATAGAGGGAGGCCGCCGACAGACCAGATCTTGTCTTCATGACAACAATATCAACTTTTTTTTTCACACCTACACCTACTGATAAAGGACACCGTCAACAGTATTGATGGCAAAATAGACTATGTTTGACAGGTGCAATATTTGAAAATCGATATATTTTATATTTATTTATTTTTAAAATTACATTTATATCTGAATTTATGTCAACCTACAGACTTTCAAATATCAAAATGTCATGAATTAATATGTATTTGTGTACAAAATGACATATAAACATATTTTCCTATTATATTTTTCCTGGAGACGCTTCCAACACGCGCGTTGCGTGAAAAAATAGGCGTTGGTTCTATTTCTGAGATGCTCCATTTATACCCAAACATGATAACTTGATCAATTACCAATTCACCTGCTTAATGTGAACTGTTTCAAAACAGTTTAATCTGTCCAGACTCTTTTGGAGTGTGTTGCAGCCATCAAAATCAAAATTTGTTCATTTGAATAAAATACATTTATGTTGGTTAGTGAGAACTTATGGAAATATTTTCTTTGTACTTTTGTCAATTAAATAAAAGTTAAAGAGAATGAACAAATCAAATATTCTTGATTTTATTGCATTTTATAAAATGTCCCAACTTTTCTGGAATTGGGGTTACCGTATTTTTCAGACTATAAGTCACACCTGAATATAAGTCGCATCAGTCCAAAAATACGTCATGATGAGAAAAAAAACATATAAAAGTCGCATTGGACTATAGACGGTTTCAACGGCAACAACATAAACAAACGTTACTGCGCATGAGCGCTTTTGTGGACCTAACTTAACTTCCGGAAGACTTCCAAATAGAATCAATAACAACAGCCAAGTCCCTCTAGAGTAGATATTTTTTGATAAACAAAATGTTTGCTGCGTGGATCAGGCGGACTTAATGAAAATGCAAATTCATTATTTGCCAACAGGAGATGATTTAAAGCATAGACATAAAGTGTGAGAAATAGAGGTTTCCCCAGTAACAGCTGTAATGAAGCAGAGCTGGTACGCTCATACGCTGCTATCAGGCATATAACATGCAAGTCTTCCTTCAGAAATACAGCGATATAAAAACACCTGTGCCTCGTTTTGATATTTAAACATATAAATGTAAGGAATTATTATTATTAAACATGCAGTACGTAACGTTACTCATGTTTATTCAATGAAGCCTTTTTGAAAAAAGATCAGTTTTAAAATTGTGGCGAGTCTCCAAAAATAAATAAATGTATGGGAAACACATTCCACAGCACAACCACCTGAGCCCAACTTCAGTCTACTCATCACCTTGCCTTTAACTGCATTTGTAGAAGGCACTGCAGCCAGACCGATATACACAACACAGACCAGAAGTTAACTTAGGTCCAGGCGCGTGTGCCCGATGAAACCGTCTATAAGTCGTATTTATTTAGAACCAAGAACCAGGAGAAAACATTACCGTCTACAGCCGCGAGAGGGCACTCAGTGTATACTACAGGAGCACTGAGCAGTATAGAGTGCCCTCTCGCGGCTGTAGACGGTAATGTTTTCTCTTAGTTCATGTCTCTTAGTTCTTTTCTCTTGGTTCATGTCAAACTAATTTTGATAAATAAGTTGCACCTGACTATAAGTCGCAGGACCAGCCAAACTATGAAAAAAAGTGCGACTTATAGTCCGGAAAATACGGTACATACTCTGGCACATGGTTAAACCACACTGTGCATACAATCATGTAAATACACTCACCAACACTTGGAGGAATGTTTTCTACATGGGCTTCCAGCGTGCTGGTGCCATCCGCTTCATTCTCTGTGATATTGGCTTCCAGATGGGCCACTCCAAACTCCTTCTCATTAATCATGCCTATCAGACTGCCCCGTGCACGCCGTGGAGACTCGCCTACACAAAAGAGAAGACAGGTTGTAAGGGTTATTTTAGTCTATAACATTACAGACAGTGTGAGGTACATTTTACACTAAAATGGTGAGTTTTTTGGTCTGCTAAAGGATCTAGGAGTAATGACACATGCTACAATGAGTGCTTTTGAATATTGTTTGATTTTGGCAACAATAGTATCATAAACCACATTTTTATCTCTTCACAAGCTAGGACCACGCCACATACAAGCTATGGAATAGTTAATTTAGATGCTGTGGAAGAGTGGAAAGAGGATGAAGGGGTAGATAGAATGGGTTGATGGTCCGCAGTGTTTTGAATAACGGCGTTTAAAAGAACTAGTTAGGTAGTTAGGTAACGACGTTATTTTTTTCAGTAACACGGTAATCTAACTAATTACTTTTCCCATCGTTACAACGCCGTTAACGTTACTGAACGTTAAATGCGGTGCGTTACTATGCATTGATTTAATAAACTATGCAATCCGAACCGACCCCTGGCTCACACAGCGAGTGAGCAGGTGGGTTAATGGTTAATGACGAGATATGCGGTTGTGATTGGCTAAGGCAGAGTCATGTGTTTCATGGTAGCCAATCAGAGCCAGTGTTTTTACACACATGCCAGCGGCGCCAAACACACACACAACAGCTACACACACAGAGATTCGCAGAAGAGATGGCGAGTCAGGAGCAAGTTGGCATTTTCAAGGTGAAGATATAAGCACTACTTCAAATTCATTGTGGTCAAAGGCAAGAACGTGCATGTAATGTTTACATGTAATGTGTGACACGCATCTACAAAGCTAGTGGCCAAAAACACTTTTCTTACAAAGATAATACTTGAAGGGCAGGATAAAACTCTTGCTGTCTGTTGACATGCAATAAATATTGAAAGTTATGTACCTGTCTGTTCTACTCATTTCAACCTACTTGTGAAAACTGCAAAAAAAAAAAAAAAAAAGTACAAATTCTCTGACATGTAGCAACTTTTTTTTATTTTTTTTTTTATTTATTTTTTACAGTAACGCAAATAGTTACTTTCCCTAGTAACGACTTTTATTATAGAGTAATTCAGTTACTAACTCAGTTACTTTTTGGAACAAGTAGGGAGTAACTATAACTAATTACTTTTTTAAAGTAACATTCCCAACACTGATGGTCCGGTTGATCAGGGCATCTAGAAGCGATGGCCCAAAGAGACTCAGGGTGAGGGTATCGTCTTGATTGTATATTTATATGATTAGGCCCCCCCGATAAAACTTGAAAGAAAGAGAAATATGTGCTAAATGGGTGTGAAAGGGAGGGAAAGGGTGGGTTCGAGAGAAGGAGACAAACAGTACGGCATGAGGTGGCCCGATACATGAAGGTGTGGCGAGTGGAGCGGGGCCAAGAGCCGTGGGAATGGAGCGATTCCTGCCTCCTTCTTCCCATGAAAGAACATTGTTACATTGGTGCCGAAACCCAGGAGGAAGGAGGGACCCACCAATGTAACAACGTTCTTTCGTGGGAAGAAGGAGCCAGGAACCGGCGGACAATCAAAATGAAACTTTGATTACAAACTAAAGACAAAACAGCATGGCAGCACCTCATGGATGACTGCCACGAACACAAACAATAACCAAACACAAACAAAATCCAGGCCCTCTCTCGTCATTCACTGTCATCGCTCCTCTTTTGTATCCTTCCATCTCCTCCGTGGGACTCAAGACCGGTGGGTTGAGCAGGTGTTGCTCATTTCCAATCACTCCACTGGCCTCACTCCGTTCCCACGGCTCTCACCCCCGCCCCACTCACCACAGAAGGTTTGGGGAAGGTTTATACATGAAGGTTTATGGGGCGTGGCCCTGCTCCCGAACCTAAGTTAACAAGTCAACTCCCTTTCAAGAACTAGGACCACGCAACAAACAAGCTATGGAATAGGTAATTTAACAGGATGTTGGGGAGAAGTAGAAAGAGGACGAAGAGGTAGATGGAATGGGATGATTGTATATTTAGGCCAGACAATTAGGACTCCCTAAGTTAGGAAGGGCTGAGTTAAACACGGGATTGATTGAGGTCTTCAAGTTTGTTTGAATACGTAGGCGAGTTATCTTGTGATGACCAGTGGTCGAGAATTCTGATAGTTTCATTTGAGATTCAACATCTAATTGCTGATGTTGCTGCCCTGATGTAAATAATAATAATAATAATACATTTCATTATATTACACTTCAACAATGTAAATAAAAAAATAAAAATGCTAAATTCAGCGTAGTCATGAAAAGTAATTTTAAATAGGTGGGTTTTCAACAGTTTCTTTTAAAGTAGATTGTCATTTGGAACAGGTGACTTTGTATCTCTACATCCATTGTGAATTTCTAGAGAAGTAGACAAACAGCACGGTATGAGGTGGCCCTATATATATATGAAGGAGAAGGACAGCAGCTTGTGAGTGTTTTGTTTCGTTTTCTCATTAGACTACTGTGTGATCGTCATTGCTAGGAAAGTTTTTGGTTTAAATTGTGTGTCTTACCCTGGTAAATACGTGCTGAAAGTGGCGCTTGGTTTTGCATTTGCCTATCGCGGGACTGCCCAGTTTCGATCTGCTAAATAGTGAGGCGTGGTCAAAGCCAGTGAAAGTATTTAATTTGCTGTTTTGAAAGCACTTGTCAGAAGAAACAATCGAGCAACAGAGAAGGACAGCAGCTTGTGAGTGTTTTGTCTCGTTTTCTCATTAGAATACTGTGTGATTGTCATTGCTAGGAAAGTTTTTGGTTTAATTGTGTGTTACCCTGGTAAATACGTGCTGAAAGTGGCCGTTGGTTTTGCGTTTGCCTATCGCGGGACTGCCCAGTTTTGATCTGCTAAATAGTGAGGTGTGGCCAGCTGACTTCAATCACAGGTAATCAGGCAAATACAAAAGCAGTAGGTTTCACCACGTCAGTGGTCGCGGCAGGCCTCGTGTAAGCCCTCCTCGTGTGAAGTCAGACGAGTGTAAAGACAATCGACCTGCACGACCGAGCAAGGACACCGACAGAGCACTTGAGTATTGCTTTTTGCCCCTTTCTTTACTTTTTGTATAGCTTGTTCTCAAATATTTATTACACTTGTAGTCACAATGTGCTTTCAGATCTCTACTATCACTACTACCACTCGAAGAGCACGCTACGTACATCGCAGGAAGGCCTGTCTGACAAACTTACGGCCTGTCCCTTTGACCTCTACTACTACGCTCTCTATTCCAGTTGGTCTCTGGAACTGCCAGTCTGCAGTTAACAAAGCAGACTTCATTTCTTCTATTGCTACTCATTCCGGTCTCAACCTCATGGCACTGACTGAGACTTGGATCAAACCTAAAGATACTGCCACCCCTGCAGCCCTCTCCACTAATTTCACTTGTTCCCACACTCCTCGTACCACTGGGAGGGGTGCAGGTACAGGTCTCCTTATATCAAAAGAATGGAAATTTGATCTTCAGCCATCACCTACAGGTAATGGTTCATTTGAATCACATGCCATTACTGTAACCCAACCCTGTTAAAATCCACTTTGTGGTCATTTATAATCCCCCAGGTCAATTGGGAAACTTCTTGGAGGAGTTGGATGTGCTGCTATCAAACTTTCCTGAAGATTGTACTCCTCTGGTACTGCCTGGTGACTTCAACATCCACCTAGATAAACCTCAGGCTGCTGACTTCAAAACTCTGCTCACCTCATTTGATCTCAAGCTAGTGTCTACTACAGCGACTCACAAATCAGGCAACCAACTGGACCTTATCTACACGCACTGTTGCTCTGTGGACAACTCTTCAGTTGCTCCACTGCACACCTCAGACCACTTCCTCATTACTGCTAACCTAGCACTTACTCCTGAAGCGCCTCACACTCCAACGCAGGTCACCTTTCAATGGAACCTAGGCTCACTCTCTCAATCTCGCCTATCTTCTGTGGTTTCATCCTCGCTTCCTGCACTCTCTCAGTTTTCAGCTCTGGACACGAGCAGCGCTACGGACACTCTTTGCTCCACTTTAACATCTTGCTTGGATAACTTTTGATGTCCAATCTGTTGGATTGGATTGAAGATGGCGCCTGTGTGTTTGGCATGCTGTCTGCAGCTCTCGTGTTTTCTTCTCTTTCTGTCTGATGTGTCGTTTACCTGTTGTACGCGGCTGGTGTACGCCCGTCAAGCTCTCCTGGACATCCGCATCTCCGTTGGGGATTCATACGCGAACTTTCACACCGTGGACGTGGAATGCCCACTTCACAAACCGTACGAGCCTCCCCAAACTATCTTCCTGCACGATATCTGCCGGTGGCCGCTAAACACCGTGCGGAGAAAGCGAAGGAGGAAACGAGGTTGCCGTGGAGGTTACATGACGAAACTGAAAGCTTATTTACAAGCTGACATTTCGTTTGGACGCAGATCTGTAGCATGGCACCCGCGGGACGTGGTTTACCGATGTCTTCGTCCTGTTTTCCCTCTACATCTGAGTCTTGCCACTCAGGTTGATCTCCGCAGTGTTGGCCGACGTGCCCGGCGGAACGGAGTAAATCACGGAAATCTGCGCTCATTGAGAAAAGCGCTGTCAACTCACGTGTCTATTCCTCCACCTAAGTTGGCGCTAATAAACGCCCGCTCCGTGGTGAATAAGACCTTTTTATTAAACGACTTCTACTCATCACACAACTTGGATTTTATGTTCATCACAGAATCATGGATAAAGGTCGGTGATTTAACTCCCTTATCAGAACTGGTTCCAGCAAACTGTACATTTTTTAACTCTCCTCGTCCTAATGGACGCGGGGGTGGGATTTTAACCATTTTAAATAACTCTCTCTCACGCTGCCGGCTGGTCCCTGCAACGGCCTTCCCCAGCTTTGAAACTCAGCTTCTCCACCTAGATTGGAATGGTCCCATCTGTATAGGGGTGATATACCACCCTCCACTCTTCACTAAGGATTTTATACTCCAATTCACTGAGTTCACTGGCAACATTGCCACAAACTATGATCGCTTCCTTTTGTTGGGCGACTTCAATATTCATGTCTGCTGTCATTCAAACTCCCTGTCTCAGGAGTTTCTTGACTTAATAGATGCTTTTAACCTACTGCAGTGGGTCAAAAACTCTACCCACACTCAGGGCCACACACTGGACCTTGTGTTATCTTATGGGATTGATGTCACTGATATTGTTATCTCTGATTTTCCTCTCTCTGATCACAAGCCTATTTTATTCTCACTGTCTCTTCTTGAGCTTTCTCAACCCACTACTGATCCTGTTATGTCACGGTTCTATTCTCCTCAGTTCAACACAAACTTCGACTTGTGCTTTACTGAGCTATGCTCTCACTGGCACTTGGACCAACCTTTATCTGACCTGGATGCAGATCAGCATCTTAGCCTTTTAAATTCTGCCTGGCTTAAAGTAGCAAACGTGACTGCTCCTCTTAAGCCTCACAAACCCAAACCAAAATCAGATTTGTGGCAAAATTCTGACACTCATCTCCAAAGACAAATATGTAGAAAGGCCGAACACAAATGGAAACGGGACAGGCTAAGTGTCTCCTTCCGCATGTTCAAAGACTCACTTACAGCTTACCAGAACACTTCTAAATCAGCTAAAGCCTCATACTTCTCAAACTTAATTGAATCCAATCACTCTAACCCTAAGGTCTTGTTTTCTGTCATTCATTCTGTTTTAAACCCATCTGCTAAATTGTCTGTTGCCTCAGATGCTCTATGTGTAGACTTCCAGAGATTTTTTATTAACAAAATCACTACATTAAGGACCAGTATCTGCCCTAAATTAACTCTCCCCCCTATTATGCCGCATACCTCCTGTGTTTGGGAGGCTTTTGTTCCCATTAACCTCCAGACACTGAAGGATGTGAGCGCTAAGCTCAAACCTTCATTCTGCCCAAATTACATCATTCACCCGAGATTTTTAAAATTAATCACCAACACGGTGGGTCCAGGTATGCTATCGCTTATTAACAAGTGTCTAAGCACTGGATCTGTTCCGGCCAATCTTAAAGTGGCTACGGTCACTCCTTTGCTCAAGAAGCCTTCACTGGATCCTTCTGTTTTAAAAAATTACCGGCCCATCTCTGTCCTACCTTTCATTTCCAAGTTATTAGAGAAAATCGTGTTGAATCAGTTCCAACACTTTTTGTCAAATAACTGTATATATGAGCTCTTTCAATCTGGGTTTAGGACTGCCCACAGCACTGAGTCCGCTCTCCTGCGAGTGCTAAATGACATTTATCTCTCCACTGACTGTGGAGACACTGTGGTTCTAGTTCTCCTATATCTGTCGGCGGCTTTTGACACCGTTGACCACCCCACTCTGTTAGCTAGACTAGAGACGTGGGTGGGCATAAAAGGTTCTGTCCTGTCATGGTTCCAGTCCTACCTTACTGACAGAAAGTTTTTAGTAAAAATGGGAAACTTTTCCAGCTACATGGCAACCCTGAGATGTGGTATTCCACAGGGCTCTATTTTGGCTCCCTCTCTATTTTCTCTTTACATGCTACCGCTGGGCACAATTTTTAGGAAACACTGTGTATCTTTTCACTTTTATGCAGACAACACCCAAATTTACATTCCAATCAAGCGCAATAATCCTGCAGCACTAAACTCTCTTCATCTATGCTTAGAGGAGGTGAAGGCATGGCTAGCTCAAAATTTCCTATCCCTTAATGATGATAAGACCGAGGTCATTGTTTTCAGCCCGAGTGAAAGGTCCCAGTGCACATGCCCAGACTTGGGAGGTCTATTTCCCTTTAAATCTACACAAGTGCGGAACTTAGGTGTTCTTGTTGACCAGTCTTTAAAGTTTGATAAACACATCTCATCTGTAGTCAGTTCTGGTTTCTACCAACTTCGCTTACTATCTAAAATCAAAGAATTTCTCACTCCAATAACTCTGGAAATGGCGGTTCATGCTTTCATCACGTGTCGACTGGACTATTGCAACTCACTTTATTGCGGTATATCAGATTCTCAAATCTCCCGTCTTCAGTTAGTCCAAAATGCGGCGGCCAGACTCATCCATAATTGTCGCAAATATGACCATATCTCTCCCATCCTCAGATCTTTACATTGGTTACCAGTCCGGCAGAGAATAGATTTCAAAATTCTTCTCTTTGTCTTCAAATCTTTACACAACCTAGCACCAGTTTATCTCTCTGAACTTATTCATCCGTACATTCCGTCCAGAAGTCTCAGATCCCACGACCAGGCACTGCTGGTAGTCCCTCGTGTCAGACTTAAGCGTAGAGGGGAGCGTGCTTTTGCGGTGGCAGGGCCTTGTCTGTGGAACACCATGCCTCTAGAGATCAGAACTGCTCCCAACCTCTCTGTTTTTAAGTCTCTGGTCAAAACTTATCTATTCTCGTTAGCATACTGATTACTTATCTTAGACTGTTCTTATTATTTTACATTTGCTTCTTGATTTTATAATAAATCTTAGCTTAGTTGTTCTCTATGTGCTTAAGTGTGTTTTGCTGCTTTTATTTTTATATGCTTGTTCTGTAAAGCACTTTGGTCTGTCTAGTGTGGCTGTTTAAATGTGCTATATAAATAAATGAACTTGAACTTGAACTGTTGCCCATTGTTGTCTAGACCAGCACGCACCACCCCATCTGCCCCCTGGCTGTCCGCCGTTCTCTGTGAACATCGCTCTAAACTCTCTGCAGAGAGGAAATGGCAGAAATCAAGAAACTCTACCGACCTCAGTGTGTATCAGTCTTCCTTCTCTGCAAATGTATTCACGGCTAAAACATCATACTACCACAACAGAATTAACAGCTGTTGTGATGCTCGGACACTCTTCAAGACTTTCTCTTCTCTTTTTAATCCTCCGCCACCACCTCCTCCATCAACTCTTACAGCGGACGACTTGGCAGTTTTCTTCACAAATAAGACAAGAACCATCAGTGACCAATTCTCCACACCGCAGACTGAGGACAACTTCACAATGACCGACGCACACTCTTTCTCCTTCTTCTCCCCACTCTCAGAGATGGACGTTTCCAAACTTCTCCTGTCCAATCATCCTACTACTTGTCCATTGATCCAATCCCCACTCACCTCCTTCAAGCGATCTCTTCTTCATTCATACCTTCGCTTACTCATATTATCAACTCCTTGAATGCTGAGGGAAATTTTCCAGAGTGAAGAGAGCAGGCTCGGGTAAGCCCACTGCTCAGGGAAACCATCTCTAAATCCAGCGCTTCTTGAAAACTACAGACCGATATCCCTTCTTCCATTCATTGCAAAGACACTTGAGCGAGCTGTGTTCAACCAGCTTTCTATGTTCCTTGTGCAGAACAACCTCCTGGACAGCAACCAATCTGGCTTCAAAAGTGGCCACTCAACTGAGACTGCCCTGCTCTCGGTTACTGAAGCCCTGCGACTAGCGAGAGCAGCTTCAAAATCCTCCGTACTCATCTTACTGGACCTGTCTGCTGCTTTTGTCCCTGTTAATCACCAGATTCTCCTGTCCACCCTCAGAAAGATGGGCATCTCTGGTACCGCACTACTGTGGTTTAAGTCCTACCTCTCTGACAGATCTTTCAGTGTGTCTTGGAGGGGTGATGTTCAAAGCCACAACACCTTGCTACTGGGGTTCCTCAAGGCTCAGTACTTGGACCACTTCTCTTCTCCATCTACATGACGTCATTAGGATCTGTCATTCAGAAGCATGGCTTTTCATATCACTGCTATGCTGATGACACCCAACTCTACTTTTATTCCAGCCAGATGACCCGACGGTAGCTGCTAGCATTCAGCCTGTCTGAGTGACATTTCTAGCTGGATGAATGACCATCACCTTCAGCTTTTCATTCATTTCAAAAAAAAAAAAAACCTGGCTATGCATTCTATACTAGACTAACTGAGACTTGTCATGGCACTTGTATACTGTTTTTGTTCTCTTGTTGACCTGACTGCTTCTATTGTTCTCATTTGTAAGTCGCTTTGGATAAAAGCATCTGCTAAATGATTAAATGTAAATGTTAATGTAAGTATTTCAGGAAGTAAGGTAATGGCTGTAGACATATTTTCATAATGCTGGTTGAAAAAAATCCATTAACACTAGAACAATGGAGATGGACATGCTAAAAGGCTAACTTGTTTCTGGGTTAAGGCCTACAAAATACATATCTAATTAGGATTTAAAACTACATGGTTTCTTTCAATAAACACAGATGCACCTGGACACAAAGAGGCCTGACATTTCCTGGAATCCACATTTGGACCCACGCACGATGGCCCACCATTGGCTGGAGGTGGGTTGTTACAGAATCTGATTCGCTCCTGGATGCCTTGCCCACAGGTAGTACTGCACGGGCCCCACTCCTCCCAGTCTGAGTAGCCCCCTGGAACTGCAATAACAGTTCATAATGTGAAATTACTTTTAATGGGAATCTAAAATATACAGATGAACATGGCTCTAATAAAATAATTTACCTTGTACTTTCAGAGATATTGTTCTCTCCACAGCGCCTGCCTCACTTTCAGCAACACATCTGTACTCTCCTGAATCTCCAATCTGGAAAACACACAGATTTACCTCTCACACATTTGTTTAAATAGAATGTGAAGTGGTAGGCTGGTCAAATAGCCTTTGATATCTTGAAAAGGCTTTAAAATCCTACTCAATCATTTTCACACAAATAAGGTTACCGTGGCACTATACAGAGCCAGAGAGCCATTGCGGAGGGGATGAAACCGCAGAGAGCCAAGTATCGGCTGGCCATCTTTGTACCACCGCAAGGAAGGTACAGGATCCCCAGTGACAGCGCAGTCCAGCATGGCAGCTTTACCCTTAACTACATTCTGAGTGGTCTGGGCTTCCCCTCTCAGCATGGGAGGTTCTGTAAAGACAGAGTGTATGCTTAACTTAACTCTATAAATTAGGAAAGTTTCATTTTTAAATCACAAGACACCATCTAGAACAGAGTTTTCAGCCTTTTTGACTTTAAAGAGCCCAATATGTAAGCCAATAAGTTTTTTGGTCATATTTTATTTTTTTTACATAAACTAGGGCTGTCTGTGGATTAAAATAAGCAACTAAATAATTAAAATAAAAATAATTAAAATGAATAATTAATAGATGAATTAAAATAAAACAAATTGTTCTGAAAACAACTGAATACAATTGTTGAATAAAAAAATAAAATAAAAAAAAGAATAAATGCATACCTCTGACACGCACAAACGAAAGAGCCCTTATGGATCCTACAGTGTTCTCTGCAGTGCAGACGTAGGTGCCACCATCACTTACAGTGACATTGTCAATAATCACTGAACTTCTGCCAGATCCATCAACACTTGCACCTGTGGGCAAAAACAAGGTAATTATTTTTATGCTGGAAAAAAAGATGAAGAAAAGACTATAAACTCCTCCCATACCTGTATAGGGCCTGTTGTTGGCAGTCCAGGTTATGGTGGGAGGTGGAGTACCCAGAGCATGGCAGGATAGGGTGAGACTTTGCCCTTTATTCAACGTCACGTCACCAGGTAACTCTTTAAAAGCAGGTCTCATGTTGACAGACAGGCGAATGTCCCTTCGAGCTGTTCCAGCAGTGTTGGTGGCTACACATGTGAACAGACCCGCATCACCAGACTGCAAAAATATATAAAGTAACATCATGACTTAATATGAAGGTAATTTTAAATGGGCGTTCTGCTCATTTATATCCAATGAAATGCATATTACTGACCTCAGCCCTTTCAATAATCAGTTCTCCTGACCTCAGCGGAGTGAATTTGCCCGGGAGAGTTGGCACAAGGACTCCCTGTTTCTCCCAACTCACCCTGGGCTCTGGAAGACCCTGTGCTGTACATGGCAGAAGCGCTTGAAATCCCTGGATGACGGACATCTCTGACTGACCAACAGAAATCTGTGGTGGGGCTAAGAGTAGAGGCATTTGATGATCTTTATGAATACAATGTATATTAATGCATTTCATTAATAGTCATTAATAATAGGTTTAAAATGTGCAAGACCACAGTTTGATAAATGTAATGTTATGCTAATTGCAGTGTCATATATCTGTATACTGGCATGCATGGCTGTGATTCAGCTGTAGGCACAAGGACACAGGAAACTACATTCTCACCAAAAAAAAAAAAAAAAAGTCTTAAAACTACATTCCATGACACTATCTGTGAGAAATACTGCAAAGAGGTCATCGGATGCAAAATTCACTTTTACATGTTGTTTGAACTGAAATGTGTCTTGACAGTGTGTGTACACAACCACCCAAAAATGCTAAAAATCCACCCAGGTTTTTTTTTTTTTTTTTTTTTATCTCGATAAATTTAATCCTCTTTCTCAAATCAAGCCTTTACAGATTTTCTGCCAGTGTGACATCACATAGGACAAGGCCTCTCCCACAATAGTTGACTGATGCTGGATTTTTACCTTAGACCCACACTGATTGGGCTGTCAACAGTCTGCCATTGATTCGACACCGCAGCAGGACTAGTAGACAACACTGGCTCATAAGAAATCGAGGAGTTTAGTTGTTGGATGTGATAATGAACATAGCAGTTGTCATTTACTCCTGACATCTGAGCCACTGAAGACGCAGTGGATTATTTTTGTTTCTGAAGGGAATGCGACCCTGATCTACCTAAATGCATCTATGTTCGTGCGAATCATTCTTGAGCTTCACCTCAAGAAGTTTTATTTTTATTTTTATGAGTTTTGCAAATTGCCTTTCCTAATAATGTTCTAGTTAGCAAGTTTTACGGTGAACGCAGCGAAATGAGTGAACTGCACATCACCCCATGGAAGAGAGGGGCGGGGTGAGCAGAGCTCATTAGCAACTAAAAGAGAAATGTAAAATGGCTTGCTGTAAACAGAGCTGTTTTTGACAGGTTGAAAGAGTGTTGTTTTACACTACCATTGAGAAGTATGTTATAGACTTTTCATTAAGACCCTAAAGAATCATATTATACTTGTGGAAAATAGGCATCTGATGAACCCTTTAAACAATGCTTCTCTTGATATTAATGGAACTCACTTTGCAGAATTACTCTGATGTCATGGCTGGCTCTACCAACATTGTTTCGGGCAGAGCAGGTGTAGATTCCTGCATCGCTGCGTTGAGTGGCAGTGATGTGAAGTGTGCCGTTAGAGAACAGTCTCAGGTGTGTGCCCTCCACCACAGGCCTACGCTCCCTGTGCCACGTCACTTCTGGCTTTGGCTGACCATCCGCAGTACACTCCAGACTGACCGGCTGGCCAAGAACTGCTGTGTACTCCAGACGAGGCACAGACAACACCGGAGGAACTGTCACCGAAACAGTGAGATAATTATGCAACTGAACCTTTAGTTTGAGATACTGTATAGGCTGACTTCCTTATATAAACATGGCATACCTTGTAAAATGAGGTTGGTTCTTCCCATAGTGGTTCCTGCTTCATTCTGTGCTAAACACTGGTATGTTCCGGCATCTCCAAGAGTGACCCGTGAAAACTTCAAAGCTCCATTGGGGAGTACGGTCAATCTATGACCTAAACATATTCACAGCCACAGTATATACTGTATACTAGATCTTTTATCAGAAAGTCTAATATAAGCACTTGTGTCACACATTATCTATAATATTAATATTTCCTTTTTTATCATTTAAACTGGTAACAAATCCAATTTCAATAACCGAACCAACCAAACCAACCTGTCGCCACAGGAACACCTTCTCTCTGCCATGTAATGGTGGGTCTTGGGAATCCTTGTACTTCACAGGGTAGAACCACTGAGTGATGTAACACCACCTGGACTTCTTCTGCCATGGGTCTGATCTCTGGAGGCTCTAAGAACCCAAACCATGTACTTTATTTATTGCAGATACTAAATGTGCTTAGTATTCATAAGATTATTTCAAGCAACATAACACCACTATTACATCTTACCCTGTACAGTAAGTGTAACGTGTTTGTAAGCCACTCCAACAGAATTGCGGGCAGAGCAGGTATATTTGCCAGCATGACTAGGTGTTGCAGCCAAGATCTCCAGTGCACCTACAACGCAATGAAACAACTACAGTGAAATCATCTACCACAGCATAGGTTCAGGAATATCAGTAATATCTGAAGTGTGTAGCTTATGGTGGAAATTTGTCTTAGATTCACCTGTGGGCAGCACACGGTAACTGCCCCCTCGAGCGCCCAGCTGCATCCAGTTCTTGTTCCAGCTGATGACAGGCTCTGGACGGCCCGTGGCATGACATGGCAACACGACAGGGGACATTTTAACAGCTGTAACACTGCTGACATCATCTTTAATTACAGGAGGAACTGAGAAAAAAAAAAAAAGATAATAATGAATATGCACACATAGTATGAGTTCACAATATGCTACAGTTACCCCAAAAAACATTTGGACACTTTACCTTTCATTATAATAAATGCATCTTTTTTATATTTTATAAATTAAAATACATTTGTAAATATGGCAGAAGCCTCCAAACAGTTTCTGGACTATAGTATAGGAGTGTGAATATGTATTTTATATTTCCTATTATACACAAATCTGTCACACAGTACCTTGCAGAATAACCTCTATGACCCTTCGCTCTTCTCCAACCTCATTGGTCACTGTGCACTCAAAGTAGCCCTCATCCTCAAAAGACGGCGAGGTAATGATCAGAGATCCAGAAGACATTAACCTTTAAAACAAAAAATAATAAGATTAAGTAAAAATACTAATCGTAAAATATTCTTACAAATTACACCAGTATAGATTACATATTAAATGATTATAATCTTTTGGCATTTTAAATATCTCTTCAAACCTGTAAGCGCCAGACTGGAGATCCACATTGAGGGGTGAGCCGTTCCTTTTCCAGCTCACCTGAGGAGCAGGTATGCCAGTGCTCTCACAACTCAAGACTGCTCTCTGACCTGTGACCACCGTCACATTAAAGGGGCCAGGGCTGATCGAGGGCCCAACTGAAAGGATAAAAGAGGATAGGAAAGAAAAAAAATCCCTTACAACTAGTCTGAACTCTTTTGGGGGGGGTTGGTGAAATGTCTTTATGTGCAACCTATAGAAAGTGTAAGTGTTCTGCAGTACCATAGACTTTAAGGTCCATGCCGCGATGGTCTGATCCAGCCTGATTTGATACACTGCAGTAGTAACGCCCAGTGTCGGACAGCTGCACTGACGCAATGCGCAAAGAGCCTTCTGATAGCAAGGTGAATCTTTAAGCAGACAGAGATTGAATTTAGTTATACATTCAGTACAGGATTAAAATGGCTGTTTATTTGGTTGTTTGAGGTTCAAACTTACCTGCCATGGTGAAATGGGACTGGACCGCCATCTTTCCTCCACAGGACAGATGAGGAGGGCCCTCCCTCCACCTCACATGGCAACACTGCATCCTGATCGACATGTGCTATGATCAATGAACTGCCCACTCTGATGACTGGCGGCACTAAGTGAACAGAATCAATAAGCCGTTTATTTCCTTCGAACCGAAGACTGACTAATTGAGAATGAACAACAACATGTTTAGCATTAAATGACCACTCCCCCCAAAAATGAAACTTGTGGGAATGACTTTCTTTTGTGGAACATAAACAAAGAGATGTTTTGCTCTGCAGGACTCTTTCCCATACAGTGAAAGCATAGGATCTTGAAATGTAATCTGTCATTATCATAAACCTGTCATAAAAGTTCAAACATTCGTAGGTCAATATGAATTTGTATACTTTTTTTTCTTACATTTTAATTTAAGATGCCCTTATTACAGTGTAGTTATACATTTAAGTATTGAGTAATATTAATTTACTACTTACTATATGGTTAGGGTTAGGATTTGGCTTAATTATGCATAACTCATTGTTATTATAATAGTAAGTACATGTAATGTGTAAAAATTACACCTTAAAATAAAGTGTTACCTTTTTTTCTATCAAATCTTTTGTTCTATTTTCGATCTATTAAACTAATCAAAAGTGACAGCAAAAGATTTCTGTTTTATAAAAATGTCCTATTCATCAAAGAATCCTGTAATTTAGTTTCTATACAAATATTAAGTAGCAAAATGTTTTTTTTTTTTTAATTCATAATAATTAGAAATGTTTCTTGAGCATCAAAATCATCAAATTAGAATAATGTCCTAATGATTATGTGACTGAAGACTGGAAGTAATGACAATTCAGATTTTCCACCACAACAATAAATGATATTTTAAAATATATTCAAATGGAAAACTGCTATTTGAAATGGTAATATTTAACAATATTTTCTTATTTTGCTGGATTTTTTGTCAAATAAATGTACTCTTGGTGAGTATGAGAGATGCTTCTTTCAAAAAACTTACCAACCCCAAACTTTTGAACAGCAATGTATATGCTTATGTGTATATGGAGTTCCATGCAAGAAAGTAACACAGGTTTAAAACAACATGAGAGTGAGTGACACAAACTTACAGAGAATCTCTACAGTGAAGAACAGACTGGTGCTGCCAGCAATGTTGGCGACCACACAGCTGTACTGTCCGCTATCTTGGGTCCGGACATCTTGAATTTCCAAATACTGTCCACCAGCAATGGACTGAATTCGACCTCCCAACTGAGAGAGAGACAGAAAGGCAGAATAATGTGATTGTGATATGTGAATGGAAAGTTACAAATACATCCAGAAAGTACCCTGAACAACTCGCCTGTAGTTTGACATCATCCTTGTACCACTCAATCTCTGGTGGAGGGTCACTGTCGGCCTGACATTCCAGTGTCAAGTGACCTTTAGCTGGAACTGATACAGTTCTGATGTCATTAGAGCCGAGAAGAGTGGGTGGAACTGAAAGTGATCAGACAAATGATTCACCTGTTATGACTGTGGTCTTTATATTTGACCCTGGAACACAAAACCAGTCTTAAGTGTCAATATTTTTTTTTAAATTGAGATGTGTACATCCCCTGAAAGCTGAATAAATACGCTTTCCATTGATGTATGGTTTATTAAGATCGGACTATATTAGGTCGAGATACAACTATTTGAATATCTGGAATCTGAGGGTGCAAAAAATCTAAATACTGAGAAAATCACCTCTAAATGTATCCAAATTAATTCTTAGCAATGTATATTAATAATCAAAAAATAAGTTTTGATATATTTAGGGTAGGAAATTTACAAAATATATTCATGGAACATGATCTTTACTTAATATCCTAATGATTTTTGGCATAAAAGAAAAATCTATAATTTTGACCCATACAAGGAATTATTATTATTTTTTTATTTATTTTTTTGGCTGTTGCTACAAATATACCCTAGCGACTTGGGACTGGTTTTATGGTCCATGGTGACAGATGACATTTTTTTCCAGAGTTGTCTATTTTACTATACATTTTAAAATGTAATTTATTCCTGTGATGGCAAAGCTACATTTTAGCATATCTACTGTAATCTAATTCTTCATAAATGGGTCAATTTGGTGCTCAAGAAACATTTCTTATTATTATCAATGTTGAAAACAGCTGTGCTGCTTGTTATTTTTGTGGAAATTTCATTCATCATGATTAATAGAAAGTTCAAAACAACTGCATTTATTTGTAATAGAAATCGTCTGTAACATTAGAAAAGTCTTTACTGTCCCACATATACTCACGCTGAATGCGAACCCAATGGTTTCTACCATCCTCTCCTGCTGGGCTACTAGCAATACAGGTATACAGACCTGCGTCCTCCACCTGTTTCAAAACATACTGGTATAACCACAAAACCACAAACAAATGCGAGTCTAGGTATATATTTCAAACAAGCCAAAAAGCTTCATTTGAATAAGCACCTGAACTTTGTTGATTCTGAGAAGCTGCCCATCTCTCTCTATTACTGCCATGCTGTCCTGTAGTGGACGCCCATCTTTCAGCCAGCTGAGGGTTGGAGGGGGAAGACCCGTCGCGATACACTCCAGCTCCAGCACACTGTCCACTGCAACCAGCTGCTCGTCAGGGGATGAAGAGCCAGAGATCTTGGGGGGCTCTTATATGAAAAAATACGTCATCAGATTTAATACTAACATCAGATACTATGCATTCCTATGTCCCTTAGAGGAAATACAATATGAAATGGGGAAGTATTGCATTTTAAACTGAAATACTCTGGCAAAGGTATTGCTCTTACCTGAGAAACTCAAGAGATCTCCTGCAAAACATTTGCATTTTCATGCAAAAGCATTGTGTGTCCCAAACAAACTTTACATTCTCTCATAAAAGCATCGATTTCCATTACAAAATATTTGCGAGCCAATGCAAATGTGCAAAAAAGATGCTCAGAAACTCATTTTCTGAGCATCAAAAAAAAAAAAAACATTTTCAAATTTCTTTAGTTCTCATGTTTACATTGCTTTCGATTGCAAATACCTAGCACGGTCAGGTTGAAAGTCTTGGTACTGCTTCCTGCCTGGTTGCTTGCCACACAGCTGTAGAGGCCTCCATCACTGGGACCCACATCAGAGAGCAGGAAGCGGGTTTCCTGTCCATCCAGCAGAAGATTACGGTGCAGTGAAAGCGGTTGGCCATCCTTTAGCCATGATAGAGTTGGAGGAGGCACACCGCGGGCTTCACAGGTCAATGTTACCGAAGAGCCCTGGACCACGGCCACCTGCTCAGTCGGCTCTGTACGCTCAACCGCAGGGGGAGCTGATGAGGGGGAGAAACAGCGATGGTTAAAACCTGCAGGTTTGTTGTTTCTATTTTCATATATTATTTGTTAACTGATTCTGGTTTACAGAAATTCATCAATTAAAAAGTTCTGCTGTACCTTGCACACGGAGGTCAAAGTTGAGTTCAGCTGATCCAGCTCTGCTACGAGCCACACACGTGTAGATGCCAGAATCAGACAGCTGTACCGATGCAATCCTGTTCAGACACAAGGACACAGGACACCGTCAATCAAATCTATATTATATTATATCTATAATATTAGAAATTGTAATCTGTTGTGCATTCAACACTGACCTAAGAACAGTATCTGCAGAAAGCAGACGGAGACGGGGTGACAGGAGTAAAGGATGACCGTCCCTCAGCCAGCTGATTTGAGGTTGAGGAGTCCCAGTGGCTTTGCACTCCAGTGTGACTACACTGTGCTGAGTGGTGTGCACCTCACGGGGGACGCTGGTCTCCCCACTCATGGAGGGAGGAACTGTAGTGCAAAAAGCATGGCAATTATTTAACAGATTTGTATCATGTTTGCTAAAACAGTATAGAAAGAAAGCTGCTCTCACCTAGTACAAACAAGGTATAGATCTTGCTCTCTTGGCCAGCAGAGCTGACAGCCAGGCAGGTGTATGTTCCTGAGTCTTCTGGCTTTATATTCAGAAGTGTTAGAGTGCTCCCATCAGGAGAGATACTGTAACACACCAGTATATATGTTAACGTGCAACTATAAACAAGCTTTTCTTCGCCAAGCAGAAAAATAAAATATGCCTTTATTATGCAGTATGGTCAAAAAGTCCTACTAGTGATTTTTTTATACAGTTTAATACTTTTTAGTAAAATTAATTACAAATACTATTATAAGCAAAACAAATAGACTGAAAGGTGTAGGAATTGGACAATTTAATTATTTTTCATGAACAATCTCTCTGATTAATTTTTTTTTTTTTTTTTTACATTTTCAGTGTGTTCTAAAATAAACAAGTGCTATTATATTAATGATGTTATATTACATTACATTACTATATTAAACATTTAGTAGTCGTAGTAATAGTAGTAGTAAAAAAGACATTACTGAATCAGTGCAAGAGTCTTACTCAATATGCTCTGTATTTCCATTCTCAAGAGTCTTTCCGTTCTTCAGCCAGCTCACTTTGGGAGTAGGTGTACCCATCACCTGACATTCAAGAGTCAGTTCCTCCCCAGCAGGTGCACTGACTTCTGATGGGTGGCCAGAATCTAGAATTGTGGGTGACGCTGATGGAGCCAAATACATTTGGTTATTTTAGAGTTAATAATTAGTGAATTCCACAAAGTTTGAATCAAGAAACAAGACTGAGAGTAGTTGAGATTAGAGCTACGTGCAGTTTTACCAAATATAGTAAGTGAGTAGTCTTTCTGCGTCTGGCCTTCACTGTTTTTAGCAATGCATGTGTAAGTGCCGGCATGAGAGATCTGCAGAGGGCCTAACTCCAGTCGGTTTCCTCTCGCTGACCAGTTCCACTGCAAACTGGTCTCTACACAAAAGAACAAACAATAAAATGCAAAAACATGAGTAAAAAACACACACACACACAAAAAAAAAACTCTGAGGGTATGCAGCATTTAACTGACCGATAGGAGAGCCGTCTTTTAGCCAAGCAATGTTGGGTACAGGTATGCCAGAGGCCTCACAGATGAGGGTGATGTGTGACCCCATGTTTTGAGTCAGGGTCTCATGAAGAGGGCCCTCCATCACGGGAGGCACTAAAAGTGAAAGATAGCAAAATCGCTTACTGCACCTGTAACTGTTAAAAAGTTTAAATGTTTCAGTTGCGCTCTGTTTTTAGGACTCACCATGGACTGTTACTCTAAAGGTGCGATCTACTTGACCTGCAATGTTGGACACTTTACAGGTGTACACCCCGCCATCAGCCACCTAGGGAAAGTCAGAAACCATGTAAACAATGCCAACAGAAATACACTGCTTATTTATACATTTACAACTAATGTTCAAAAGTCTGAGGTCGGTTTATTTTTGTTATGCCTCCCCAGGTGGCATTTATTTAATCAAAAAATATTGTACAAATATTATTACAAAATGAACCTTTTTTTTTTCATTTTCATTTAATTAATTTCTGTAAAGCACAGCTGCATTTTCAGCAGCCATTACTCAGTGTCACATATTCCATCAGAAAACATTCTAATGTGCAGATTTGGTGGTCATTACAGTCACTTTTTTATCAATTTAATGCTTTCTTGCTAATTACTATTTTCTTAAAAGAATTATGACCCCCAAACTGAACAGTAGTATGTAACATATGCATTTCAAATTATCTACATGTGGGAGCATTTGCAAACCTCCCATAGAACATCTTTCTTACCTGCACCCCAACTATCTCAAGTTGCTGCCGCTCTATCCTCAAACCATTTCCAGCAGCCAGCTGAAGTCCATTACGATACCATGTGACCTCTGGTTCAGGGGTGCCATTGGCTTCACAACGCAGAATTAGTGATGACCCGACCTGAGGTGTCATGACCTCTGACTCGGATTCAAGACGTGGCACCAGTGAAGGCAGGGCTAGAAATCATAAAAAAATACAAAATTAATCTGCTATATTAATCAACTGAAGCAATTAATTAACAAAAACTCCCATAGTCTTCTAACCGTAGACAGTAAGGACAATGCTCTTCTGGTCTTGTCCGGCTGAGTTTGTGGCTGTACAGACATACTGGCCAGCATCTTGCTGTCCAGCCCTGGGAAGCTGCAGCATCTGACCACCTTTGAACAAGGTGATGGCACATTACATACTGTACATGCATACATACTTCACAAAGCATTAGTGATACATACAGAGAGTTATATTTAGATGGCAAATCACCTGGCAGTATGTGGATGCCAGTGCTGAACTCCAGCACCTGCCCATCTTTGGTCCAGATGATGTCAGCAGGTGGGTATGCCTGCACATCACACAGCAGAGAGATCATGTGACCCTCCACCACACTCATATCCTCCTCTCGGCGACCCACAATCCTTGGTGGAACTAAGAAAAATACATACTGTATTAACAGTGTATTAGACAAATAGCAAATTAGTTATGCTCCTATGTCAATTATTTGACAACTTTAAAACAATAATATAATTTAAAAATATTATAATTTAAAATAACTTTTTTTATTAGTGTAAGAGATATTAAAAAGTCGTTTATTCTTGTGATGGCAAAGCTGAATTTTTAGCATCATTACTCCAGTCATAAGTGTCACATGATCCTTCAGAAATCATTCAAATATGGTGAATCACTGCTTAAAAAACACTTCTTCATTGGAAATAAGAACAGACTCAAAAATGATTTGACATTAAACACTACTATGGCTTGAAAGAGCATGTTCTTTTCCCCCATATTACCATAGTTTAGACTATGAAATATTTTAGAGGAGAACATAACTATACATCATTAGTGAAATTTCCGTTTTTGAGGGAGTTTTTAATCATTTTGAAAAACACAATTCCCTGATGTTTCCTGGTTTTCCATGATTGTTGGACCCTGGTTGACTGCTCGTACCTTGAACAGACAAGCTGTAAAGTCTCTCGACAGCTCCAGCCTTATTCTCTGCCACACACTGATAACTGGCTGCATCTGACACTTGCACATTCAGTATCTACAGAGACACACAGAGGAGTTATATAAGGCAAGGCACTTCATTCTTTCTCTCAGATTATCAAAATCTTTCTATCAGCCTAGTAATATAAATCAATGCTAACCTACAAATCAAAGATAGTATGTTTAATTAGGAGAGAAATGGGTCAAAACTCTTGTTTCTGAGCTCATGACCATCACCTCCAACAGTTTCCCATCCTCTAATATCTGATGGTGAGGGCCGCTGTAGAGGGGCAGACCATCCTTCAGCCAAGATACAGATGGAGTGGGGTTTCCTGTGACATCACAGCGCAGTGATATAGTCGAGTTGACCACAGCATCCACGTCCTGCATGAACTCATCAGTCTGGCCATCAAGCAAAGGAGGAACTGCGTAAAAAATGTAAAATTAGTCATGTTTATGCAGATTAGTCATGCTCATTATTAAGTAAAGTATATTAATTTGAATGCCATAGAGATCTGCTTGTTGGATGTACTTCCTTACCCAACACCTCCAGGTCATAGTGCATTTTATCCTCTCCAGCTTCATTCACAGCCTGGCAGGTGTATTTCCCAGCATCCTCAAGCTGAACCCGTGGGATCTGCAGGACGTTCCCTCCTGAAGAGAAACACACACAAAAAATAATGTACTGTATATGTACTGTACTGCATATGCCAGTGTTTTATCTTTAAATTCAAAACTGATGGCATTGTTTGTTTTGAACTACTATAACTAAAGAGAATCAAAAGCACATTTCACACAACTCACCAGGTAACAACACAACTCCATCTGAGCTGGAAAGCTGCCTGCCTTGTCTGTACCAGCTGAGTCGAGGAGGAGGAATAGCATTGCTCTCGCAGGACAGACTGATGGAGTGTCCCAGTACCACCTCGCGTCGTTCAACCATCCCTTCAGTGCCGTCAGGATCCTCTTCATCTTCCCTCTCCCCCAGTGAGAAACCAGCAGCACCATTTATTACCCGGTGAAAGATCGGAGGAACTGAGGAGGTAGTTCAAGAAACAATCTTTAATATCTACTAATATCAACTGAAGTTAATGTGTGTAGACTTTGCACTGACCCTGTATAATGAGGTGGAAGTCTCTCTTGTCCTCTCCAGCAGAATTGGTAACCACACATGTGTACTGGCCCTCGTGAGACAACATGGCATTCTCGATGAGGAGCATGTGACTGTTCACTCTCAGACCGGTGTGTGTATTCCCATTTAACAGCTGTGGAACAGAGTGAATAGAGAGGGTTTGAATATTACTGTTTCATCCATTCCTCCTCAAAACATGATTCAAAGAGCCAAGGAATTGGAGGAATAAAAATACACACTCTGTATTTAAAATGTAAGTGACTCAATATTATCTTCTTGTTTATTCATTAACAACTGCATAAAAAGCAATGTCTAGACATAACTATGGAAGAACCTGAGAGACATAAAACGGATATACAGACCTGTCCATCTTTAAACCATTGTGTGACAGGCTCTGGAAAGCCTTTGGCCAGGCATGACAAAGTCAATGTCCCATTAATTCTCACTTTTTCTTCTCTTCTGCCAAAGCGGAGAGTCGTAGAATCCCCCTCAATCTGTGGAGGTACTGAGGAAATGGCACAGTATTAATCTTTCACAAAGACAAACCACCTCTAGCCATGTAAATGTCTTTAGCTTGCATACTTACCCATAATTCTTAGTGTGTGGTGTCTGTGCGCTGTTCCAGCTGGGTTAGTTGCTCGGCAGGTGTAAGCGCCTGCATCCTCACCACGGGCCGCAGCCACACGCAAAGACTGTCCACCCTGTGTGTACGTGAGCTGAGGGCTGGACACAATGGGCTGGTTGTCCTTTAGCCAGGTGATAGTGGGAAGTGGGATCCCCTCAACTTCACAGTGAAGGACAGCAGGGAAGCCCAGAACAACAGTCACCTCTGAGTTCTCACCGGCACCACGAATCATGGGAGCAGCTGTGGAAAGACAGAGAAGAAAGATTGGAGAAGAACTGGATGAAAGTAAAGATGAAGAAAACCTGGGTGTTCAAAATTCTAAATGTCACTTAAGTAAATCAAATACATACAGAACCAATGTAGTCGGTGTCTTGAATGCATAACTCGTATGAGTTTTTAGTGAATCAAAAACATACAGTAACTAGAAGAGTTTGATTCCCAAATTTGACCCTGGACCACAAAACCATAAGGGTCAATTTTTTTAAATTGAGATTTATACATCATATGAAAGCTGAATAAATAAGCTTTTCATTGATGTGTGGTTAGGAGGACAATATTTGACAGAGATATAACTATTTGAAAATCTGGAATTCAAGGGTTCAAAAACAAAATATTGAGAAAATTGCCTTAGCATTACATATTACTTATCAAAAATAAACTGTGCATATATTTACGGTGGAAAAATAACAAAATAACTTCATGGAGTATGATCTTTACTTAATATCCTAATGATTTTTTGCATAAAAGAAAAATTTATAATTTTGACCGATACAATGTATTTTTGGCTATAGCTACAAATATACCTGTGCTACTTATGACTGGTTTTGTGGTTCAGGCTCATGAATGAATGACTCTAATAATTTTGTTCATTTAGTAAATCCAAACTATAGAGCACAACCAGTATAGTTTGATTCTTGAACAAATTATTCTTTTGATTCAGTTATTATTAGTGAAACAAAACAATACAGCGCAAGCAGTGTAGTCTGATTCCCATATGAATCACATTTATAATTATTTTTCTTTTTTTAATGTCAAACACATATGACTTAGAATTAATTACATAATTTAGGAAACAGTAATATATGGTGTCTGTGAGAGACATGGTCGGTTCACTTAGTTTTGTCATGGCGAGGAAATAATTAGTGGGAACATGATATATTTGTGGCCACAAGACATTAATTCTTGGGAACATCATATTAACTGGTGGGAACGTCATATTATATAGTGGCATCCATTTCTTGTGGCCACGAGTTCTTATGTTGAGTGAACGTCATGTTTTTCTCACGCCCACGAGTTTAAAGTGTAAATAAAATAAAATATTATAGTGAATACATCTCTGATAAACCTAGGTTGCTATGGTCATGCAGGTTTGTCAATATAACATCTCGAGGCCACAATATAAGTCTGTCGTTACCTCATTAAAATGATCTCGTGGCCACAACATAATATGACGTTCCTATTAGTTAATATGACGTTCCTACAAATTAATATCTCATGGCCACAACATACAGTATTATCAAGTTCCCACAAATTATTATTTCGTGGCCACAACAAAACTAAGTGAACCCACCATGTCCTCTTCCGGGCACCATAGTATTAGGAGCTGGAATAAGAATTCCTTGTGATTTCCACTGTACCTTGTACATTCAGCCTGAACTGCCGTGTCTGAGTCCCAGCGTTGTTACTGGCCATACACTGATATAGGCCACGATCCCTCGGCTTGACAGTCTTGATCCTCAAAACCTGCCCCTTCTCCAGAAACTCCACATGAGGGTCTCCATTAGGGGATAAAATTCTGAGAAAGGTTGTGAAGAGCTCACATGAGCACAAAAGCTGGAAGACAGCAGCATGTAACTGTGTGTGTCATTGACTCACTCTCCATCATGACTCCATTCCACTATAGGCAGTGGGCGGCCACTGACTCTACACTGCATGTCCACTTCCTGCCCTGCCATGACAGTCATTTCCTGCACTCCTGAGGTACCTGAAATTACTGGTGGAGCTAAACGTACACACAGGACATATAAATATAAATGAGAAACTAAAGGAATTTGTATCAGATGTTACAAGCTAAATATAAAAACAAAGCCTAATATTTATGCTTTGTTCCATACACCTCAAGTTTTTTAGTTTTTTTAAATGACACAGCTTTTGTATCTATATTTCACCTTGTACTTCAATAATATACTCCCTCCTGGCTTCCCCAGCAGAGTTCTGGGCAGTGCAGGAAAAGTGGCCAGCGTGATCATGCTGAACACGGTAAATCTTTAAAAGTCTTTTTCCATTCTGCAGATACACCCCTGGAGTCTCCAATACCTAGAAGCACAAAGCGGGTAATTGATTTCCAAGAGTAGCAGCCAAGATTTGTGTGGAATTTCATGGCCACTAGGTGACACTATGTTACCATTATACTGGACGAGAGTCAAAATAAAATAAAATAAAATTTGTTTATTTTAATAATAATACATGGCTCTCTGGATTATTTGGCATTCTGCAAATATTTTTGTACAATGACAATTAAAATATATATTTGACCATTTTAATACATCATACTAGATTTGTGTCTTTCACATCACTATCAAAATTAATATTCCATGTTTTAAAAACTAAAATATATAACATAATAATAATTATATATATATAGATGACAAGCAGCTGTGTAATAATCTGGATAATGGATCCATTTTATGATGGGGTCCTGATAACCCTGTTGGGTTTTATTTTTCGATAATGATAGCGTGACTATACATTATTTATCATATAACATTTTTTTTTTTGAAAAATCACCATGCATGAGGAGATCTTAACCTACAGGCCTGTTGTCTTTAGACCAGGTAATGGTCGGGGTTGGGATACCGAAAGCATCACATCCCAGTGTGAGGGGCTGCTTCAGTGTGACCGTCAGATTCAAAGGCTGCCCATCTTCTTGGATCTCTGGTGGAACTAGATTTGTGAGACAAAGAAATCATTCAGCATAATTCAATCCAGCACTAATCCTTGACAGTAATTTGATTGTATTTAATTAGGCATGTAATCAAGCAATGAAAATGTACTGTAAGTGCCTACTCTAAAACAACACAAACCAGAAACCCATTCCTATTAACCTCTATGTGAACTATACAGGGTAATTAAGAGTCACCAATACAAATTTGGAAAACTTGCACACATTTAACACATTATTGTTTCATAATTTGTAATCCAAAATTCAGTGATTATAACATTTTATATGTTAGACCAAATAGAATTTAATTTCAAATGTATTGTAAAGCTATTAGCCATGTGGAAATGGTGCAAAAGTCTCACCATTGACCTTTAGCCTGGTCTTCCTCTCCACTGATCCTGCTTCATTAGTGGCCACACACTTAAAATCTCCACTGTGACTGGCCGAAGCGGAGCCAATCACCAGCGAGCCATTCTCAGCCAAAGACACACCGTGCTCCGATCGCTCCATATGGATCTCCAGGCCATTTTTGAACCATCGCACCCAAGGAGCAGGAGATCCTAGCCAGGGGTATGTGTGAAAGAAGACATCGATCAGAAAAGACATAATCACAATACCCTCTGCACAATGAACACGCGGCTCGCCAGAGCTTAAAAACAAAACCAGATATCCATCCACCTGAAAGCGAGGCAACATAGTGCAGAAACAAAGAGATGCCAGTAAATTTCTATCCTCAGAAGTGGATCAGTCGATGTCCTGTCAAACAGTGCTTCAAGGTGAAACACACCGAGTGAAGATGCCAGACACAGTATATCAGAAGAGAACGGATCAAGCGTAAGAACAGCAGATTTATAGCTCAAAGACAAAAGTCAAGAGACTTCAGGTCAGCAGTAAGGGGAGTAGTTCAAACACACCAATGAGGTCCTATATCAGCCTCCAAGACCCCTTTAACAGATGTGTGATGAACTTTACTAGGTTAGCTTTAAGTGACGGGGCAGGGGGTAACCTTGAACTTGTTTTACAGTCACCTCTTAAACCTCCTCAAAGGCCATCTGGGCAGGAATGATAGATACTGAGAAGTTATTTGTGTTTGGTTTCACCCAGAGCACTTTAGATGAAACTCTCCTGTGACATGCAGAGTCTATAGTGATGGAAGGAATATACTTTAATAAGGGTTTAAAAAATACAAGAAAAGAGGCCCAAAAGAAGTATTTAGACACATCTGGACATTCAGAACTATTAAGAGTAGTTCATCCAAAAAAGAAAATCTGTTGTCATGGTCTCACCCGTCAAACTTTGGTTAATCTTCAAAACATAGAACAAATAAGACATTTTTAATGAAACCTCAGAGGTTTCTGAGGTTTTCTTCCACCGAAATTCCAGGTAACCAAAATGTGGAAGATCTAAAATGATCATAAGGGCATCATAAAAAGAATCCGTATGAATCACACGGTTTAATCCAAGTCTTGTGAAGAGAAACAATCATTTTTATCTGATCAAATTTATAAAACAGATGAACCCCCCCCCCAACCCCTAACCCCTGTGGAGTTTCAAAAGTGTGTGACTTTTTTCTTCTGCGAAACATAAAAGACATTTTGAAGAATTTATCAGTTTTTCTATTCATACATTGAAAGTGTCCCTTGTTGTTTTGAACCCCATTTCAACCCTGGCCCACTGGAAAGCGTGCTGAAAAGAGTGCTAAAAGAGTGCTAAAAGAGTGTTCAGATTTAACCGATACAGATGAATGTGAATCTATAAACATTTTATCATTTGTTGTACATATTGCTGCAGTTTGGAAATGAAACACCCAGTCAGTAGCACTAAAAGATTATTGCTCTATCACATTTGAAAAAACTGCACCACCTACACAACCCCCCACACTGAACCTAACCGATCGGTATAACCAAACCAATTGTGAGATAAAAACCCATTGGCTGAAGCAACCATGATGTTTTAAGTTAGCTCTACAAGTTTTTAAATCTTTTATCATGACGTGTGTTTCACAGGACCTTCACATCAGGTACAACTATACCAGGTGAGCTAACAAGCAAGTTTACTACATCAGAAAAGATGTTTACTGCCACTAGTGTTTATTTTAGCTGGAAACTGCAGTAGATTTTATGTACAGGCATGTTTATGGATTCTTTGCAAAAATGTTGGTAAATGCACCTTTTTCTAAGGAACCTGAACTGACAAAAAGCAACTGAAACATTCCTCGAAGTATCTTCTGTTATGTTTCACAGAAATAGGGTGTGACAGAACATATCAAACCAGGTGTCATCTGCAAATGAATTATGTAGGAACTTTTCTCAGAAGTAACTTTGCTTGCAATGACTTGCAACCAAATGAGGCCAAATTCGCCCAGGTGTCTTATTAGAGTACCCACAGTTGAAGTTTGACACATTAACTATCCACTAATGTTTTAACTACAAAGTATATAAATGCTGGTTGTCTTCACTTTCTTACAAACTTTTTAGTAAAGCATTTTATTTCAAATGTGTGTTTGTGCTAGCTTTAAAATAAATGTCACTTGGTGTAATAATTTATTACGGAATTCAAAGATATTCATACATTTTTAAGTGCATCTTAAGTGTCCAAATACTTTTAGGGGGCCGCTGTATACAATAAGTCAGCCACTTTTTTTAACAGGCCAATCAGAATTGGAGGGAAAAGAACTCCCAGAGCAGATGTCTACAGTCATAATGTTTGGATTGATTGTTTTTGTTACTTAAAGAATGGTGTGCAGCTGGTCCCGTTTACATTACAGGATAACATTAGGAGCAGTTTATTTGTCAAAAATCCCTTGAACAATACTTCAGATGATGCACGCTATAAAAAGAGTCTTGTGTGTGTTCCTTGGGTGGGGTCATGCCTTTAGTGCAAGCCAGATTAAATGGATCTATCTGAAAAGGACAGACTTCCTCACTCCTACTCCTTTTGGCACGTCTTCTTTATCTAACACACCTGTAGGATTGAGGAATTCTGCATTAAGAAAGCAGTGTGTGTTCTATGTAGAAGTTAACATTTTTAAATGTACAGTACGCGGCATTAACACCAACAAAATTATGATTGTTTGCAAAAAAACAAAAATTATGCAGTTGTTCTCAGCCGGTCTTAAGATGATTTGAGTTTGGTTATATTAATATAATCTTAATAAAAAAATACTAAAATAATACAATTAAATAAACATAGAATTTAAATAAAAAATAACGTTTTTATATATATATATATTTTTTTTTTTTTTTTACATCAACAGCTTTTGTTCAGCAAGGACGTATTACACTGATCAAAAGTGACAATGAAGCATTCATATTTTTACAAAGATGTTTATTTTAAATAAATGCTAATTTTAACTTTTTATTCATGATAGAATTCTGAAAAAAAAAGCATCACAGTTTGCCCCAAAATTATATTTCCAACATTGATCATATGAAATGTTTCTCGAGCTGCAAGTCAACAATACATATAAAACAGGAACAGTTATTTTAATCCTATTTTACAATATCGCTGTATCCTTTTACAGCCTTAGTGAACGTGGCTTGCCGACCCCAAACTTTTAGTGTAGAGTGAAATCATAACACAAAACCTCTAAATCAGCTGTAAAGGTTGTGTTTGAGTTAGCTCATTTCCTATGAAGTGGGATTATTAGGCATGTTACTTTATTTTAATAGACAACAACTTTCGCTGGAGCCTAATGATTACCGTCATCCGCCACCAAACATGCATGACAGCACAGCCGCTTACACTTATTTACTGTCATATCTGTATTAAGTACCTCTTATTAAGTGCTACACAGATGTCTGAATTCTCAGTCGCCATAACAACATTAGAGATACAACACAAACAGAAGAAAACAACTAGCAATTCAGCACAATTTGCACTTAATAGTAAGGATGACTCGACCATCTTTGCTTTGATTCAAGACAGACTGATAACCGCCTGTTAAAATGACCCATCAAACCATTTCTTTCCCTGTAATCTCGCTCTTAGACCTCCTCCTCTCCGCCTGCAACAGTCCCTAATTAGGATTCCTCTCCCAGTGGGCCATCGCATGCAGGAAAGCAGATGTGGCCCTCAGAGACAGAGGAGAAGAGTAGTGTTCCAGCTGCTGCGCACGCACACACATACACACACACACATCATGTCATATCCGCGACACGCAGGGTTGCCATGGCAGGTTTCCATCAAAACAACACCTATTAGCTTACAGTGTGCACGGGAAGAGCTGGGTATGTATCAGTGTAGTGTGTTTCATAAACAGACACAGATTCACACTAAACACCTCTCACTTCTAACAAGTGGAGGCATAGGACTTCCTTTCCAGGTCTGTTTATGTGAAACGAGCTGTTAAACCTGCACAAAGTGTTCCCGAATTAAGATGTTGCCAGCAGCCAAAATGAGGCGGCGGTGAGAAAAGAGACCATATGGTGAGAGAAAAAAAAAAAAAAACTACCAAAGACAGCTTTCAGTACAGCTTTTATCACATCACTCTCTATTTATTATATTATGTAAGTGTATATGCCTTTATTTTCACCATTATATTTTTATTAATTGCTAAAATTATTTAGAAACACCACCTGTCAAAAGATTGAGGTCAGTAAGTTTTAAAGGAGACCTATTATGACCCCTTTTACATGATGTAATATAAGTCTCAGGTGTGCCCAGAATGTCTGTAAAGTTTCAGCTCAAAATACCCCACAGATCATTTATTATATTATTTTGAAAATACCTATTTTGAGTGGAAGTGGAAACATGCTGTTTCATGCATGTCTCTTTAAATGTAAATGAGCTGCTGCACCCCGCCCCCTTTTCCAGCATAGGGCTTTGACTTTACAGCTCCTATCTCATGCTTCGTTCACGCCAAGTCAAAACTGTAATTCCGAGATGACAACACAGGACATTTTACTCATGTCCTCGGACTCTGAGTTAGCGCCTAAGTAATAGCTGTACTGGTCTAAGCCATAACTCTCAGAACATTCCGAGCTCATAAGTCATAAATCCAAGTTCTGCAGCATGTGAGGGCTTTGGCGTTGATAGTGTTGCCATAGAAACAAATAATTAAGCTCCAAGTAGAGTGTCACGTGTTGTCATCTTGGTATTATGGTGATTACGACATGGTGTGAACACAGCTTCAGATACACTGCTAAAAAACATCGGTTTGGTTTTGATGACCATGTCTATTGCATTCTCATAAACCATATTAGTTTAAACTTCTGATATAGGGTTTTGGTACATGCATGTACCTGATTATAGCACTTAAACATGGAACAAGTTTTTCATATGTCACCTATTAAATGCTTATATTCAGCAGGGATGCATTTATTTGAATTTCTATTTACAATAAATGTTTAACCCATCCATATAGAAAATTAGACAGAGAGAGCCTACGAATAGCTTGTTATCGATAAACTCACTTAAATTTCAGAAATATTTTGCATGTATTATATGATACAGTACATTCTACAGCTCAGCCAAAAATTACAGAAATAAAATCTGACTTTACATAAATATATGTTGAATATTTCTGGAAATGGAGACACAGTTAAACAACTTGTTTAAAATGTAATTTGCCTAAAAAAGATCAACTTAGACAAATATAGATTTCCCTGTCGTTTCGGGGCCAGTTTACGCTGGCTCCATGCTGGTCTTGCTGAATGGGCACAGTCACACTGTTTAATAGCAAAACGTTTTTTAAAAAGCTAGCAAAGTTGGTTAACAAAAGATGTTTTGGTTGTTGAACTAGTTTAAACCACCAACACACTAACACCTCATGTTTAAATTAGATTTAGTCTTTTAAAACATTCGTTTATCTTGCAAATGGGATTAAACCAAGCATTAATTAACCCATGGAAGTAGAGAAGAAAATACACCACAAATACAGTAATAGTGACAAGTGACAAGCTAAGCTAGTTTACCTACCTCTTGCAGGGCAAGGGATGAGCACTCTGCTGTTAGCCACAGTCTCAATAATGGTCTCTCCGTTTGTCTTAAAATAGGGGCCCTCTGTAACCACAAAGTAATTATACTAGAGTCAAGCCATTTGAAGAAGTAGTTACATTACAAAGTACTAACATCAAGTACAAGGTTAACATAAAAAGCCCAAAGCCAAAGCTCAACTCAAGGGTCAGAGTGAGAGCACAGGAACACAGGGATAAGTGATTTGAGACCATATCCATTGGTTTACAAACTCATATAAGTCATGTTTAGTCATCATTCAGATTGGCTGGGGATCATGATATATTGCCTGCCTTAAATGATTTGGTTCACTAAAGAGTTTTCATGTGATGACAAATGTTTACAGTTGAACAATGTAATACTTGCAGTTTTGCTCAACAGACATACCTAAAATGTTCAGAACAATCTCGATGGTATCTTCTCCAGCACTATTCTTGGCTACACAACTATAGATGCCGCTGTCCGAGTGCTGGACCGCCTGGATCTTCAGCATCCTATCACTGCCCACAAGAAGTCCTTTATGAAGCCAGCTGATCTGAGGGCTTGGCTCTCCTTGGACCACACATGGCAACACCACCGTCTGGCCAATCAGAGCCTTGAGAGATGGAGGTGCTGGCTGGATCCTTGGTTTAGCTGTTAGGATAAATCCGGTACAGAAAAGTCTGGTTTCTATGTTGTTTGGTAGTTCATCTGGCACATGAAATTGAATTATAAATTGAATCCTCTTTATGCACTAGCATCCAAAAGTTTGAGTTCAGCTTTTAGGATTTAAATGGTTTTGAAAGATCTCACTTTCATCAAGACTGTATTTACTTGATAAATATACAGCAAAATGGTTAAATATGAACTGTTTAATAACAGTTTTCTATTTTAAAATATTTAAAAATGTAATTTATTCTTTGATGGCAAAGCAGAATTGTCTTCAGTGTCACTTAAGAAATCATTTGAATATGCTGATTTGCTGCTCAAAAAAACATTTCTTACAGTAATCAATGATGTAAAATAATGATGGCAATACTATCTGATACTATCACTGTATCATAGTTCTACCACAGCACTTTTTGTTTTTTTGTTATAAGATCAAATTCCATTGTCAAACCTCAAAAGAGAAGTTGTCATAGAAAGGATGGATAACTGTATGAACTATGAACACTCCTAAAATCTGTATTCTATTTCATGTATTTTAAGAGTTTTTTCCACAGATAAATCCTGAAGTTATTGGATTGTACCTTGTACTTGCAAATTGTAGGTGAGTGAGACGTTGCCAGCTGGGTTAGCGGCAGAACAGGTGTAGAATTTACTGTCTATCAGCCTGACATCACTAATCTTCAGAGAACCAGACGGCAGAATGGTGAACCTGCGTAAGAAGAGGTCAAAGGTCAGGTGCTGAAGTCTGAAAGAAGCATGTTATATAGTGTCTGCTAAAGAGTATGTGGGGTGTATACAGTATGAATGTGTGGTCTTGTGTATATGCATACAAGCTGGTTCCCAACTTGTGCAATTGAAACCAATTGAGAAAATCAGCTTGGTTTCATTTGGATCATAATCTTTTGAACATTTGCTTAGCAACTTTATTATGGCAACCCAAATACAAATACAACTAATAAATCTGAAAGGAAGCTACAAGCTTCTATATTCAACAAACCCCCTTTGGGACAAAGTACTCCACCTCCCACTTTTTTCTCACAAGTCTTGCACATGTGGACTAATGCTGAGATCACTAAATAGTGAGTCGCGGCCAAGATTCATACCCAACACTGACTTTACACAGATTGCACACAATTTCTAATGAATTAACAGAATTCTAAAAGTTTTGTTCTATAAGTCATATCTGAACAGCAAAAATGTGAACGTGAACTGTTATAATGAAGCATTTTATTTATGATAAAAACTTTTTGGATTTTTCTTTTAAATAATTTCTGATTCTATGCTAGACTAAAATGCACTCTTCAAGAGAATATTTTGACTTTTTTCAAGGAATTATGTCTGTAAATGGCTGCTAACTTGAAAATGTACAGTGCATATTTCTGAAAGAGCATCAGTTTCAGAGTTAGTATTTCTTTGTTTGTTTTAAAGTATTATGGATACCAACTTGAAAGTTTACAGTGAATATTTCTGAAAAAGCATCAATTTGGAACTGACTGTTTCTTTAATTCCTTGTGTCTGTGTCTGTGTGTGCGTGTGTGTGTGTGCACGTGCGTGTGTTTTCTTGAAACTTGAAAAATGTACAATGAATATTTCTGAAACGGCATCAGTTTCAAGTCACTGGTGCTTTTGGCCTTTTTTGTTTACATAGCATTATTGTTCCCAGCTTGAACATTTAAAATTTAAGTGTTAGCTCACCCAAAACTGAATATTAAGCCATAAATTACTCACCCTGAAATAATCCTATGTGTACAGTATATGACTTTCTTCTTTCAGAAGAATCCATTCAGAGTTATTTTCAAAATTTTAATTTATGGGTGAACTAACCCTTTAAGGCTGACAACTTAAAAAAAAAAAATACAGTAAACATTCATGAAATGCACAATAATTTTTAAATTTCTCTGCCATATAACATACTAGCACCTAAAACGTGTACGTTAATTTAGAGATTGGATTTGTTGAATACCTGTGTTCTGTATTGATTAATTGTACACTTTTAGGTATAGGTTCAAATTCACCAAACAAATTCCAACAAACAACAAATTCTAGTTGGATCAGTGTGTTGATCCTGTTGGGGCAGTTTGAACCAGCTTGAAACAACACTTGTGCAAGCTGGCAAAATTGGACTGTGGGTTATTAGTGTAATCAAGAGTGCTGGAATGGGCCAGAAAGAGAAAGAGAATGAGGCTAAAAAAGCAGTTCACAGTGAGATAAAGCTCCAGACTCACAAAGGTTAAAGCAAGCACTGGTGCCCCTAACATCACTACAGCCACCTGATTCTAGATTAAACACACTTTCCACTCACAATCTTCTTTCCTGTGTGGCAGATGTCTCTGGAGTGGAGTGTTATTCGCGTCAGGCAGACTGAGACATCGACATGCTGTTTTATGAGACAGGAAGCTCCTGGAGACTCAAACATTATGCAGGCTACACTTCTTCCTTTGTGACTATCACTCAAAACACACACACACACACACACACGTCTCATTCCTTGCTTTAGTAGGACTAGAGTGTCTCAACATTCCAATAATTCCCTGTTTTTACAGACAGACCACATTACCTAATCCTAAAGCTGTTATCCATAAACCCTTGCAATATCTATCTGCTGCATCCCTCTCTAACTAATGCCATCTACAGTACATGCTCAAGCACCTACATAAAAAAAACCCAGCACGCTTCTCTTTCTGATCCCAGCACCTCCAGCCCCAGTCCCATCATCTGTTTACTGAGCAAATACATCAACCTTGATGTAATGAACTTCACATCTGTTTTCCATTGAACCTCATGTGATTTTACACCTTGCATTTCTGTATGCAAGTCCACATGACCATAATGCCTGGGAAACTTTTCTGCAAAACATGCTTTTACAGGTTTATGGTATGATTAAATTGTTTTTTGTTTTCTTTTAAAAATACTCCAAAATGGGGCTTAAAATGAAGTGAATGAACTTAAAAGCAGTAATGTGAAACTTATCATTTTATAAAAGCACCTATTAAAACTTGTGTATTCTTTGAGCTGTAAATCTGTTTAAATCATCATTTTTTTTTAAATAGTTGTTTTAGGGCTTATATTATGTTGTCAAGGTAATAAAGTTGTAAAATTGGATATAGCTTCACATAGAAAAGCTTAGTAGTCTTATGTTTTTTTTTTTCTCACTAAAATCATGTTAACATTAATATTGTTTGTCTTGTGGCTGTAATATTGAAACACTGAGAATTGTACTGAGTAATGTTTACAGACTGGCGTCATTCAATTCCATTACGAGTGACTCATGTAACCCAGTTTTTTGTAACCCAAATTATATCGATTGAGCTAAACCGAAATTAAACCAGGATTTTTTTTTTTTTTTTTTTTTTAACATGGCAAAAATGACAACTTTAGCCAGCATAAGAGAGTCTCATCTCCAGTTACTTTTACTATGTGACATCATTGTACTCCTGGGTAGTTTACAATCTGGCTTATGATAGATCACCACAATTGAAAACACACAGCTATATCCAACACTCTCAAAACATGAAATTATCGAGAAAAAAGATGCCTGCAGATGATGCTTTCACTTATGCCAAATAAATGCAAAGCATCAGTCCATCAGGATGAAATCTAATGTGTCTCCTTTATAACAGAGCACCGGTGGCTCTTGCTGAAACTGAGCTGGCTCTAGTTCTTGTCCAGGGGAGTTAGAATGAGGCAAGAGAAGTCAGCTGGGGTAAATTTTGACACAGCTGAAGCCTTTGATAGATGGTTACATCACCTCACGAGGGCCCATTCCTTCACAGCGAGAAAACCTCATCACTCATAAGGACATATTTTTGCCATTTATTATGTACGAAAAAAGAACTGTTCTAAAAGCAAAAACTTAAATACCACATCATTTTCGGCTTCATGGTTTGTGACACTGTCAAGAGTATGAGCACATTTGGTCTTTGACCTTAGGCTGTTTGGCAAGTTATGCTGAAAAAATATAAAAATAAACAGAAAACTGGGAAAACCTTTTACCAAAAGTATGTGCCAGAATTGGTTAACATGTCCTTTCACACAAATTGTGTACCTCAAGATTCTTTACAAACAATTTCAGTCAAATTCTGTCATTTGCACCTCATGTCCTTCCAAACCGGTATGATTTTTTCTTTCTTATATGGGGCATTTTTTACAGTCCTTAATATGGGTCAAATTTGACAGGTGGGCTTAGTTAGTCAAAGCTGTATTTTAAGAAGCCATTACTCCAGTCTTCAGTGTCACGTGATCCTTCAGAAACCATTCTAATATGCTGATTTGTTGCTTAAGAAACATGTAGTTATATTAGTGTATGAACGATAGTTGGGTTAGGTGTCTTTGTGAATTTATATAATCTATATGGTGCATGCGAGTACAACACAAGACGATTAATATTTTCCTACCAGGCTGTGACAGGAGGTATCGGTTGCCCATTTCTGCTCCAAGTCACCAGAGGTGTAGGACTTCCATGAACTTCACATGGTAGGATGACCTCTGATCCAACCTCAGCTGCCATTTTAACCACTGCTTGTGACCCGTCAGCACCAACAATTCTTGGTTTGCCTATTGAAATGAGAGACTCAGAAAACACTTCTACACTTAATTGTTTTATTAAATCATCCATCTATATCTCCCTCACTGTTAACACTCAGATGCATCTCTCTGCTGGTGTAGCCCACAGCACTGGTGGCGGTGCACACATAAACCCCTGCATCCTCCGCTGTGGGACTGGGGATGTACAGACCTCCATCAGCTGCCTTAAGAGGTGCAGACACAGGCCTGTTTGAGGGATCTCGACCCTGGGGAGAGAAGAAGTGCCTTTAAGTCCTCTTGGGAAAGTTTGAGCTGTGAAGCTAGGAAGCTCAAATCACTTCGGTTAGAACAGGATGGTAATACACATTTTCTAGATTTTTCAGATTTTTCACTCTACATCTGCAAAATGATGAATAAAGAATGTGCACTGGGTGTTTTGCAAATGTAAACATTACATCTTATTTTGCATCACAGAAGTAAGCAACCTTTTTCTAATTTCTACCACAAAATAAAAAAGGTAATTGCAATTTTTCTTTATTTCTCATCTTGTGGCAGAAACAAGCTTCCATAGATTTCAGTATGAAAAAAAAAAAAGTTATAGTTCTAGCTTTTTAGCTCACAATTTAGACATTTTTTTCTTGCAATTTCAAATTTACTCACTATTCTGGCTTTCTTCTCAGAATTGCCAGTTATAACCTGGTTATAATGTAATTGTGAGGTAACATCTTGCAATCTTGACTTTTTTTTCTCTCAAAAGAGTAAGAATAAATTCAGAACTGTAAGAAAAAAGTTGCAATCCCATTTTTAATTTAAAAGCTTCCATAGGAAGTGAATGAACCTGGTAGCTTTGCACATTAAAGTTACAAATGGCTGCACCTGCTCTCAAAAAAATAAGGTGGATATTCTACAGTAATTGTACAATACTCAAGTACACAATTCTATTTTACTCTAAATAACAAATATATATTCATGAATTTACTATTAAAACAGATGATGCACCTATTGGGTTTGACATGTTTTCATGTTTTCTCAGGGCTAAAAGAAAATTCAGAGTTTCCCAATCGCAATTAGGGCTTTGTGGCGACGTTCATGTGCATTCAACTTGTATATACAATTTTTCCGACGCGACTTGAATGCACCATTGGAATGCACATCCTGTCCGAAACCTCTGAAGCAGCTTCTCAGGTTACCAGGAATCAGGCATTCCTCATGCATATCCCCCAGCCCCTTTTTGCTCTGAAACAAGATGACTTTAGCAGACCTTCTTTCATGTGACCAGAATAGCAATTTACATGCCTCGAGTGAATACTGCGGACAATACACCCCCAATCTATCGTTTTGTGAAACAGCGGTGGAAAACTTAACCTCCCATAACAGGGGCAGGCGGACGGGAGCATGCATTCATTTGAAAGGCGATTGGGAAAGCCATGCATCAACAATGAACATGCTGCATCAGCACTTCTCCTGCCTCCATTATGCTAAATTATTCCAGCTAAGTGTATAACAAGGTGCGATCTGTCACTATTTGTCACTGCTGGGATGGTAGCACAGCCAGAAGCAACATAACTGAAAAAAGACCACAGTAAGAGTGATGTACCTTGGACCAGACAATGGTGGGTTTGGGGACCCCACTTGCTTCACAGGACAGGGAGATGGGTGTGCCCTCGTTGGCTGTGTAGTGCAGAGGACCAGCCTTGATATCAGGAGGGGCTGGAAAAGTAGGTCAGAATAGCAGCTGTTCACGAGGCCTTAACAACCAGCGGTTCACAATTAGAACTTCACGCCAAAGATACTTCACAAGGATTCCAGCTTAGCGCTTCTAAATATGAAACTCTCATATTAGCATCTATTTTAGCTTCATTAAGGACCAGATGGATTACTGTAATGCTGGATGTACTTCAAATAGATTTTCTTTGTACATATTTCCACTAATAATAAAAATAATCTTAAGATGAGATACGGGTTTGATGTAACAAATCATATGTTTTCAGAGAATACAGAAAATTTATTTTAAGCATGAATCTCAATAGTTTCCGTTTTCATTAGATTTTTATAAAAAATACCTTTTTTCTCTGAATAAAGAAAATCTCTGAAAACATTTGTATTTTTTAAAAGTAAATTTATCATGATATGTAGATAGATATGAGATTAATTTTGCTGATCATAAGTTGGTTAAGCCTTCATTTGTATTTTTATTAATTTATAAATTTGTATTTTCTTTCTTTCTCTTTCTTTCTCTCCTTCTCTTTCTTTCTCTTTGTTTGTTTCTTTCTATATCAATGTGTGTCTGATTAACATCTTTATTATCATTTTAATATAATTAATAATTAACTGTATTTTATTTAATAATGTATTTTTCATGTATGCATGCATGACTTGATTGTAGATTGTAGCTGGAAACTCTTTTCTGACTTATGTAATAAGATTATAATTTTACCCGTTGCCATTAACGGTTCCCTTTTATGAAACATAAAATAAAGATTTTAAAAAAATCATATTATTCATTTAAGTTTCTAACTGTTAGGCAGTTAAACCATAAATGATGAGGGATTGTTTGAAACCAGTGTACTTGTTCTTTTAATTTGGGTGTCTAAAAAAAACTTTCTTCCATCATCTCCTCATAACACTCTTGCTATCATCATGGTGATAAATCTAGCCCATGAAAAATATGTAAATCAATTATACTCTATGATAACAGGCCCTGCCTACTAACCATGAACTTCCACTGTGACGGTTATATTGGCTGATCCTGCTACATTGATGGCAGTGCACACATATATCCCAGCATCCCCTGCTCCAGCTCTATCTACATGCAGACTGCCGTCACTCCTTAGAAAGACTCTTCCACCAACACGCACCTAGACACAGAGTGATCACAATGAAAGAATAAGTGTAAACAATGTCTATTATCCCTGGATTTCAATTTCACACCTAGTAAGCGTCTCCCTCGTCACTCACTTGTTTTCCATTGTGCGTCCAGACTCTGTCAGGAAGAGGAATGCCATCTAACAACATACAGGGAAGGTTCAGAGGCTGACCGGTCATCACTGCGACAGCTGGTGCACCTTGAACTAATAATGGGGCTTCTGCAAACAGGACAGATAATTATTATGACAGTTTATGGTGATAATATTTGTCAGATTTGTTAAGGAGAACAATATATGTTCATACCCAAGCCAGTAACAGTGACTCTGGCATGAGCCTTGATGGATCCAAACTGGTTTTTGGCCTCACAAACATAAACACCTTCATCATCAACCCAAACACCTGGAGGGAACACAGGAACACTGATTAGAACATAAAGGACTCTTTTGTATTTTCCTTTCTTATAAACATGTAATTTCATACTTAACTCATTAACAAACCATTCAGCTTAATTCTAGTTTGCTGTTAATAATGTGAAATGGATGTGTGGTCATTAGGTAGATCACATATGGATGTGTTTGTGCGTTTTTTGTTTTTGGTAACGGCTTTACTTCATTAATAAAGAGGTATCTTGACCTTTGCATCAAAGTCAGGATAAAAACAACATACAGAACATTCAGTCAGGAATGTGACTGGTTTAACGATACACACAAATAATAACCTACAATATTTTTCTAATGTCTCTTATTTTAGAGTCATATACTGTAGTAGTATAGATTAAGTAGCTTTAATGTTTATTACTGCATTTTTTCATGTTTCTTATGTTTAGATTACTTTTGTCATCATCTCACACTCACTTAAATGCAATTAACCAATTCACATTACTAACAATAACAATAAAAAAAGTATGTTATTTAAAAAATAATAATTATAAACTCTTAAACCAAGATGAATCTGAGACTTTATGACGATTACATGTAATGGTGTTATTAAATTATGGTTACATTTAACAGCTCAGTAACACCAACTGTGATCTTTAGCATATAAAATACCTAAAAAACCTAAAAATAATAATGACCTCATTGTTTGGACATTGTTTTTTTTTAAATATCAGTGCATTCCCAATTTATAAACTTGTTTCTCCACGGTTTTCTACCTCATGCTTTGATAATAATAATAAATAAATAGATGCTACAGATGATGACTTGGATCTTAAGTCATCGTTTATGATGAATGTTTTTTAATGAAACACATCTGCACGTTTGTTACAGATCTAATTAATTAACCATTAAAGTTTTACATTTGTTAAAAGACGCATTCGGTTCTTGGCGCTGTTGGCGCTTTTGGAAGAGAAAGAGAATTTATAGCCATGCTGGTTCTCTTGTAACTTACAGTCCAGCTATTAATTCCATTGTGATGACAGTTCTGACTTCATTAGCGGCTATTCATTTTTGTTTGAGAGCATTACACATTCACTACTTTATATGCAAATGTTCATCTGATTTTAAAAAAATGAAGCTGTTATGAATGTTGTGCAATAGTCTGCGTGTGTGAAATTCATACAATAGTCATTTGCAATCACATAAGTAGCTGTTGAAATAGATATAAATAGTATAAATCAGTGTCACATTTGCGCAATACATTTGTGTGCAAGTATGGAGTGTTGTATGTATATGCAGTGCTATGTGAGTAGGAATGATCGCAAATTTTCACACAGACACAGCCGGCCCAAAGTCTGGAATTATTAAGATTTGTTGCAGTTTTTGAAAGTCTCTTATGCTCACTGAGGCTATATTTATTTAATCAAAAATGCAACAGAAATGGTAATGGTAAATAGCTGTTTTTATATTAATATATTTTAAAATGTAATTTATTTCTGGGAGGACAAAGCTGGATTTTCAGCATCGTTACTCCAGTCTTCAGTGTCACATGATCCTTCAGAAATTATTCTGATATGATGATTTGCTGCTCAATAAACTTCTTATTATCAATGCTGAAAGCAATTCGACTGCTTAATATTTATGGAAAAACTGTGATATACTACCATTCAAAGGTACTGGGTCAGTATGATTTTTTTATTATTATTATTTTAATGAATTTTGTTATCCAGCAATGATGCATTAAAATGATCAAAAGTGACAGTAAAAACATTTATAATCTATACAAATCTAATAAATATTTCAAATAAATCCTGTTCATCAAAGAATCCTGTAAAAATTAGTCACCAAAAATACCACTGATAATAATAATAATGATAATAGTTATTAAAAACAGACCACTAACAATAATTCAGCAGCTAATCAAATATAAGAAGAATGCTTTTTCAAGGAACATGTGACACTGAAGATTGTAAAATTCAGCTTAGCATTACTGGAAAAAAAAAAAAAATTTAAATTAAATAAATTATATATAATCAATGAATTATATATATTTCAATAAACTTTGTCAGCCTATACAAACACATACACACACACACTCTCTCAAAGGGAAGGTAGGACTAGGAACAGACACGTTTGCTCAGAATGCTTTTAGTAACCAGGTTATCCAACACCAGATGAGCTGTTCAATGCTAATACTATAGAAGCTGTCCAATAAAAACATTATAGCCTATAAAGATTTAGAGCTCTACTTTGTCCATATGTAGCTCCCTGTCCGGCCAGAAGCTCCGGTGTTGGCTCTAGAGGCCTGCCCTGCGGTTAGACTTTTACCCCACCCAGCCCCTGATCAGGCCTGGGGTGAGGAGACCTCCTCTCAGCCCAGTCTCTGAGAGAGGAAGCTCTCTGCTGGACTGCTTCTATTTCCTCTATCGCGGCAGTTGGTTTCAGAGCCTCCCCTGCATGTCAACACCTAAAATAACATCTTCACTCTCCTCTTGTGGTTGAACCATGTTCGTTAGATCCTCATGTTTAGTATCTGGGAGGGATTTCACTAGCAGACGTCTATGCAAAGATAAATATAGAAACTCACTCTGGATCTGAAGGGCACCGGAAGGCAGTTGAGAGGTGCCGATGTGGCCAGATGACTTGCCAAAAATGGGACGTCCGTCCTGGCGTCTCCATGTCAGAGAAGGTGTGGGGAAACCACGGGCGATGCATGGTAGAGTAATGTTGTCACCCACACCAGCCGTTATGTCCACGGGAGACTCGGAGAACGTAGGAGCAGCTGCAAAAAAAAAAACAAAAAAAAAACACTTTGTTTGAAAAAGTGAACAAAATGTATTGTAACATATGTAAATAAATAGATAAATATAGAGAAATAAATAATCTTTTTCTTTTTAACTCTCCTTTTTACAATTTAGGTAGCACTTTATTTTACAGTCCTGTTCCCATGTACATACTATGTACTTATTATAGTAATTACAATATGTAATAACTAGGTACTAACCCTGAACCTACCCCTAAACCTAACCCTACCCCATGTATTTACCTTGTATTACTGGAACTTTCTTAGATAAATACACTGAAAGTACATGCAAGTACACCTACTGTAAAATAAAGTGCAACCACAATTAATTTCTATTTACATAATACTTAATTCATTTGATCTGGCTTTAGACCAACAACATATTTTGCCACATCCAACAAAGCCAAAGTCAATAACATCGTGCTTTGTGTGTGTGTGTGTGTGTGTGTGTGTGTTTAACACACAGTGTAAATTGGTTTTTATGTACAGGTGTCTTTATTGTATTTCGGTGTCCCTGGCATTGAGAAAGTGTAAAAACTACTGAATTATATCTGAGAACAAAGTAGAAAATATATAGATGGAAAAAAAAATTAGCTTTACCACCAATATTAAACTGAACAAATTTATTTCCAACATATTTTTCCCCTCACACATTATATGTAGGATAATAATTATGATGAAAAGTTTGTCGCTTTTTACAATGTAAAAATTTTTCTCCATCCCTGTTTATTATTCAGAAAAACACTTACTAAACAAAGACTGTAAAATGATTCTCTCAAAAAGTTTAGTCACATTGCTCAGTTTATTTGCATATTATGACCAGATAAATATTTTCTCAACCAGTGGTGTGAGTTTGAATGCAAGAACACCTGTTTAATTGACCAGTGGCAGAAAGAGGAAGCTTTCTGGGAACTAGAACATGAATCAGTCATAATACATAATCATTATTTCTGTAACTATGCTTACTGATGCTAGAGGCACATATAACTTTTAATGCAAGTTCAATATAAAGCTATGATCCAGCTTTGAATCATTCAAGCATGCTCGTAAACTGGCCATGAGCTACTGGGAGTCTGAGAATCCTGTCAGGAGCTGTTAAAAGTCCCGTTAAATTCACATTCCCAAAAAAATTATTTTGCTCTCGGAATTTCACACTCGGAAACAAAGCAGAGAGAACATTTCCACTTGCGGTTTGGAAGCTCATGGGCTTATGGGTGTGCTCTGCTTAAAATCAGATAGTTCTGTCCAGGGTTTTTGATTCATGCTATGAACTACATATGCTTCAAAGTTTTGGAAAAGCAATAGAAATACTGCGACAGTGAGCTCAATAAATAAAAGCTCACATAAAATGAAACTGTTCCGTATAAAATGCACAGTAATATTTATATTGTGTCAGCTTGTAATGCAGCTGAGCTCTTGTTCTCACCTCCCACCTGTAGTTTGACCACAGCAGAGGCAGACCCTGCATCATTTGAGGCCACACAGGTATAGTCTCCAGAATCCAGTTCCTGAACCCCACGGATCCGCAGCGATCCACGATGGACATTCTGCTCTGCAAATGGAACTGTTCCCAGATCCAGATCCCCTGAAGACGGATGGTGCAAGAATCAAAGAAAACATCCACCGTTGCTGTAACTACCCACTACAAGTAATGCAATATCCTTAACGGTTTCTAAAACCCAGAAAATTAATAACAGTCTCGAAAGAAGACATGAAGAAATATTATCATGTGTGACCCTGTACCACAAAACCAGTCATAAGGGTCAATCGAAATTGAGATTTGAACATCATATGAAAGCTGGATAAAAAAAGGTTCCATTGATGTATAGTTTGTTAGGATATGACCATAGTTGACAGAGATACAAATATTTGAATATTTGTGCAACTATTTGAATATTTGTATTGAGAAAATTGCCTTTAAAGTTGTCCAAATGAAGTTCTTAGCATTGCATGAATTAATTAATAAAGTATATAAAAAAATAAGTTAATATATTTACAATGGGAAATTTACAAAATATCTTCAGTGAACATGAAAATTATACTGATTGTTGGTATAAAAGAAAAATCTATAATTTTAAACCATAAAATGTATTTTTGGCTATGGCTACAAATATACCCCAGTGACGCAAGACTGGTTTTGTGGTCCAGGGTCACATATGTTATATGTTGATACATTTTTATACATTGGATTTGGTCAAAGTTTGGTCTGTTTGACACATTTTTGTCAGTTTGCACATTTTTATTTTTTGTTGACTAAAATTATACAGTGCATTCAGAAAGCATTTAGATCCCCTTTACTTTTTTCCATTGTGTTATTTTGCAACCTGATTTGTTTAAATGAATTTCTCATGAATCTACACTGCGTACCTCATAAGTGTCTGTAAATGTATTTACAAATAAGAAAACTGAAATATCACATTGACAAAAGTATTCAGTATAAGTATTTAATCAATACTTATCTGAAGCTCCTTTGGCAGCAATTACAGCCTCAAGAGTTTTGGGGTATGAAGCAACAAGCTTTGCACACCTGGATTGGGGGATTTTCTGACATTCTTCTTTGCAAATCCTCTCAAGCACGGTCAGATTGGATGGGGACCGTCGGTGGACAGCCATTTTCAGGTCTCTCCAGAGATGTTCAATAGGGTTCAAGTCAGGGCTATGGCTGGGCCACTCTAGGACATTCACAGAGTTGTCCATAAGCCACTCCGGTGTTGCCTTGGATGTGTTCTTAGGGCCACTGGATGTTGCAAGGTTACAACAACAAGAGTTACAAGGTGAACAGGTTTTCAATGAGGATTTCACTGTACTTTGCTCCATTCAGCTTTCCCTCAACCCTGACCAGTCTCCCAGTCCCTGCAGCTGAAAAACACCCCCACAGCATGAGGTTGCTACCAGCACACTTTACTTTGGGATGGTACTCTGAAGGTGATGAGCAGAGCTGGATTCCTTCAAATGTGATGCTTAGAACTGAGGTTCATCACACCAGATAATCTAGTCTGAGGGTCCTTTAGATGCTGATTTGCAAATTCTGTGTGTTTTCATGTGTCTTCACTGAAGAGAGGATTGAGTTTGCTCACACCGCTATAAAGCCCAGATTGGTGGAGTGTTGCAGTGATGATTGTCCTTCTGTAGGTTTCTCCCATCTGCATATATAGGATCATGGAGCTCAACTAGAGAGACCATCAGGTTCTTGTTCACCAGTTTAGGCAAAGCCCTTCTCCATCAATTGCTCAGTTTGGCTGGGTGACCAGCTCTTGGAAGAGTTCTGATTGTGGCAAACTTGTTCCATTTGAGATCTATGGAAGCCACTGTGCTCTTGGGAACCTTAATTGTCCAGACCTGTGCCTCGATACAATCCTATCTCTGAGCTCTGCAGGCAGTTCCTTTGACCTCATGGCTTTGTTTTTGCTCTGATATGCATTGTCAGCTGTGAGGCCTTTTTATAGAGAGGTGAGTGCCTTTCCAAATCATGTCCAATCAATTTAATTTACCACAGGTGGACTCCAATCAAAGTGTAGAAACATCTCAGCAATAATCAAGAGAAATGGGAGGCACCTGAGCTAAATTTTAAGTGTTGTTGCAAAGGGTCTGAATACTTGTGTACACGTAAATGATATTTTTTAGTTTTTTCTTTTTAATAAATTTACAGACATTTCTAAAATGGTGTTATCACTTTGTCTTTAAGAGGTACAGAGTGTAGATTAATGAGGGGAAAAAATAATTTAAACAATTGCAGTATCAGGCTGCAACGATATAAGACATTTTCCTCAAAAAAACAAGTAAAAACTGTAAAAAGAGGTGGAGGTTTTGTGCTGAAGGACAGTATTTACCTTTCTGCCATTTGACTAATGGAGGAGGAGTGCCAGAAGCCTGACATTCGAGACTGGCATCTTCACCAGCAATGACCATCACCACCTGCTGTGCCACAGAGATGCTCGGAGGTTCTGAGAAAACAACAAGTGAGAAAGGAATTAAAACTAGCATTGTAAATATCATGCAAATATCTGGTTATGTTCAGAATTAAATATTAGCTTACTACTTACAGAAAGTGAAAGAGAGAGGGAGAAAGAGAGGGTTAAACATAAAAAAATATATATTACTCCTGGTTCATCCATCAAACTTTTCTTTTAAAATTAATTAATATTTTGTATTCAATAAGTATGCATTCATTTTAAAAAGTGTCATAAAAGTGAAAATTTTGCCATCACAGGAATATATTTAATTTTAGAATCCATCACTATGTTTTTACTGTATTTTTGCTTGTTTTTACAGTCTTGGTGACTTATTTCAAAAACATTAAAAAAATGTTTAAGTTTAATATGCCAACTGAATTAAGTATAAAATTCCGAGGCTTGACAAAACAGTTTAATAGAAGCAGCCATATAACATTTTGAATTTGATAGGTCTGCCAGCAGCTTGAATCTCATTTATTTTTTATGCATGCTGTCATGTCACTATAAAAATATATATTCAATCTATAACTCAAAATGACAGAAGACTGATTTACCATGCACAAGCATTTCCATCAACAGAGCCACTGACTCCGGCACCCACCTGCATAACTGATGCTAACAGACTGAGAGGCAGTGCCAGCCTCGTTGGTGGCCAGGCACGTATAGTTCCCAGCATCCTCAGGGACAGCTCCTTGGATTGTCAGTGTGCCAGACTCAGAGATGCTCATTCTGAAAGCACAGCCAGGGTTATATTGTCCTAAGACTGCTGATGTAATGATTATATTACAGAGACAGTTGTGTTGAGTACTTTTCAACCTCAACAGTGTTTTCTTTCCACTGACTTCTAAATGATCACAGCATCGATGTCAGATTTATTCTGATGTCTTGACCAAATCTCAGACTATTAATGGTTTGCGGACAGTGTATTCAAACAGAAATAAACTATAAATGATCCATTTTAGGAAAGTAGATCAAAATAACCATCTCAAATGATGTGTGTAAATGTATAGTGAGAGAAGGGAGGGGGAGCTGGTAGACTACCGATGGTGGTTGGACAGAAAGATGTTGCCATGGCTCCAGAAAACCTTTGGAGGAGGGGAACCAGATGCCGAACAGGAGATGTGGACCTCTGCACCCAGAGAGAACCTTTGTTTCTGAGGGGAGACAACCACAGATGGGGCCTCTGTAAAGGAAACAGAAATAAACTGTGAATCATCCTATACTTACAGGGACAGTATATCCAAAAATGCTTATTTGCCGACTCTCATGTCATTCCAAACCCATACGCTGTTGTAGTTTTTTTCCATGGAACATATAAGAAGAATCTTAAAGAATCTTTACATGGATATTTTTTACTCTTTAACATTTCATAGTAGAATTGTGCACCATTCATAATTTAACGGAAATGCCTTAAAAATTCCCATTTAAGTCCTGGATTTGAAAGAATGAAGAATTCAAAACAGAATGCATTCTATCTGCAATTATGTGTTCTGTCAAACTCAGAAACTGAACCGGCTTTGAATTGCATTCTGGATGGACAGAAAGAAAGAAAGAAAGAATATATAGATAGATAGATAGATAGATAGATAGATAGATAGATAGATAGATAGATAGATAGATAGATAGATAGATAGATAGATAGATAGATAGATAGATAGATAGATAGATAGATATTTGTTCAACAAAGAATAGCAGCACACATATTTGGAATGACATGAGGGTGAGTAAATAATTTTGGTGAACTATTCCTACACATTACTTGGCACAAAACCTTTGAGTCTGCAGGTATGGCAAAAGGGATAATGAATACTGCACACTTTATAATAGTATAATAATGGTGGACGTCTAAGTGCACATGTTGAAAGTTGCTCACAGTGAGATACAGTTTATCGATTTGTTAGGCTATTTGTCTCCAAAAGGACCCGCCAATCTAAGATCACATTAATCTTCCTTATTCGAAACATGCAGGCCTCAATCTCGCTGGCTGTGTAGAAGCTGCGCTGTGGTTTGGAGGGTTTTAATGGAAAACACATGACGGTTGGACTCGAGAGGCCGCAGGAGCTGAGTGTTTGACCAGGTGCTGCAGAATACCTAGGACCACCAGCCATACGACAGCCTGGCTCTCTCCGTGGGCGTTTGTAGCTCTGCACTGGTAGGGTCCGGCATCATGGCTGCGAACCAAACTGATCTCCAAAGAGGAATTGGCCAGTATTTTCACCCTTCCTGAGCGGGATGATAAAGCGGTGCCAGTCCGATACCAGGTCAGGTTGTGCCGCACAGAGCCTTGAACCTGACAGGACAGCACTGCCACTGTCCCCGGGAATGACGTCACATTCAGAGGAGGATGCAGAACAGGAGGTGGCTCTGCATTAAGAGAAATGATGATGAAATGCTTATAAAAAGACTACAGTATGTGAGGCAGCAAATCTCTCAGTTTAATGTTGTCATAGCGGTCAAATACAAGTCATTTGGCTGTGACTTACAATTCCATTGCAAAAAGCGTTTCTCATTTAGAGTTTCCTTTAATTCTGGAGATTACACCCTCCTTAGCAAGCTGAAGCCTTGTTTATATTTTCACATGACCCTCCGCACACTGTGTGCACAGTTCACGACACTCAAGAAGCATTTATACTTGACATGTTCCACGCTGAACTGTTCCCCCCAACAACAAAAGGCAGCATGCAGAAAATATTAGCTGAACCAGAAAGTAATATTTTTACATTAACTGAATTTCTAAATTTTCAATATATTGTTAACCAAGCCAGGTGGGGGGAAAAAACATTTTTTCATTGAACATTTGTTTAATTTATTTTTTCTTGCTAGTTCGATGTAAATGGCTTTTCTTGATCATATACAAAAAGTGCAAACGACAACAAATGCATTAGTAAATACTCTAACTTCTACTCTTCTACTATGTATTTAATATTTATATATATATATATTCCAAACCCGATAAAGGTTTAGGCTAAGCATCTACATTCACAAACCACTGTCCACTGTTATTTTTAACAGAAAAGAATGCAACATGCTCATAATCACGATTTCATATGTGGGAACCAGGAAACCTTCGATAGCACATGAAGACGGCCCTCTAACTATATATATACTGTATATACGCTATCATGCTGCACATATCAGTATTTATATTTTTTTTAGCATGGCGACTGTGCTGCAATGACACTGTGCTTAAAAAGTTACAAAAATCTATAGGTGCACAATGGTTCAAAACAGAAAATAAGCATGTGAATGCAAGATTGTATTGAGTATGGAAAAATGTATGGAAAATGTGAGTATCCATGCAGTACCTCTGACAGTGAGTTGCGTGAGAGCTCGTCCCATGCCTGCAGTACTCTGGGCCACACATTCATATGCTCCTTCATCACTGCCTGAAGCATGGGGAATTTCCCATGATGCTTTAACTGAAGACCTTCAATTACCAAAAATTTGCAGGTTTAAGTGATGAGTCCAAAAGTGCAGCCTTTGATCACAAACATGCATTTAACCTGCACAGAATTTCACTTGCACAGAAGAATGGGGTCAAGAATGGAAAGAATTAGACTGAAAATACAGCGTTACAGATTACAAATGATACAAACTTATTCAAGCACACAGAGATGGCAGCAGGTGAAAGGAAAAAGACAGTCTGATGTCAATAAAAACTAGTTTGCACAGAATACCTTTCAGTATAAGTCAACGTTATTTCATGTTCAAAGTAATTCAAAACAGAGTGCCCTTCATAGAGAAAAAAAAAAAAACGTTTCTTTCATTTTTCATGATGACTTTGTGCAGTGCACACAACCCCGGCTATTCATTCCAAGATTGATATGTCAGTGAAAGCTAACAAATCCTTCTTGGGTTAGGTTTGAATTTGACTGTAAACGAATGCCCCGTGTCAGCAAACGGTATCAAACGGAGCAAAAAATTGTCCAGCAGATGTTCACTTTAACATCTGCTCCATTTTGTTTACTTAGGGCCATATCACCGGAGAGAATGCCTGCAAAAGTGTTTATACATGTTTGGGTTTAGAGAGATATGAAGAAGAAGACGGATATATGTGAGAAAGACAAAGGGAAGAAAGGAAGAAATATACAGAATGGAATGTTGGAAGAAAAAAACAATACAATTTGGTACAACATTAGGTCTGAAAACTTTTTTCTTATAAAACAAAAGATCTGAAAAGAGGGATATAGACAGCTACTTGATTATCAAGAATATCTAATAGTACGCAAAATATAAAAACATGCATTAAAATACTAATAACAAATTTAAATTGTATTGAATTTGTGTGAAGTGTGAGAAACATAAACAAAAGAAAAGAAAAAGAAACATAAACGGACAGAGAAGAGAAAGAAGACCATATAAAAAGGTAAGATATGAGGAGAGCCTCACTCATAGTCTCTTTCCTCTCCTATTGTGCTTCCACCTCTGGTGAATCTCAGCCTATAGGGCAGGTCACTTTCCACAGAACAGTCAATCGTAGCAGGCTGCATGTAGAAGCCTCTTACCATAGTGGGCATGTTCACTCGTGGAGGCTCTGCAGGGTGAGAGGAGGTCAAACGGTTAAACTGGTTCATCACAGCTGGGTTACCCAACACAATATAAACAATGTGAACTTGTGTCTCAACACATCTAAGAGCATCAAGCCCATTCAAATCGAAAACAAAACAAAAAATAAAAAGTTTGTATATAGTGTCCGAACAGTTCAAAGTTTAAACAAAACAAACAGAAAAAAGAAACAAAAGATTAAAAACAAAACTTATTTAAAGTGTTCAAACAAGTTCAAAGTATAAATAAAAAACAATAATAATAACAAAATATGAAACAGAAATTTAAATTTAAAACAAAATAAAAAGTATTTATAGTGTTCAAACAGATCAAAGTTTAAATAAAATGACAAAAAACAAACAAAACAATATGAAACAGAAATAAAAAAAGTATTTATACAGTTCAAACAGTTCAAAGTAAAAAAAAAAAAATTTAACAGATTTTAAAAACCAAAACAAAAAGTATTAATAGTGTTCAAACAGTTCAAAGGATAAGCTGAGTTAGATGGATTTTGAATGCAACTATACAAAAAACTATTGTTGAAAGATGCATACCTGGGATAATGTTGGTGTATGATACACTAGACAGTCTCTGAAAGTTATAGCCATCTCCATCATTTCCAGACACTTTGAGGAAGAAGCTCTGTGAGGGTGTTCGAAACTCTGGGATCCTCCAAATACCTCCAGAGCCTCCATCGTCAGGCAAAGGCACAGGAATGGTACGCAACGAGCGCCCCCCTAAAGATACTAGCTCCATATTGGTAACCAGACCAGGAGGCTTCAGACCTGAACACTTCAGCATCACATGGGCTGGTACGCCTGGAGAAAAACAGTATATGTTAGATCTATAATTCTTAATACAGTTAAGTGATGTGCAAATACGAGCACAATCTGGTATCAGTTTCTTAGTAATAGCCCTCTTCCAGCAAAATGTGGCTGGAGCAATTATTAAATTAAATATGAACTGTTTTAAATCATTATTTAAAAATAAATACAATTCTGTTTAAAATGATTAATTTTATAATTTTAATGATTTAAATGATATAGATTTTTTTTTATATTTTTAGGCTATCGCTGCAGCAATAATCAAAGAAAAAGTTTTATTTAGCCACATGATGATGTAGTCATACCTTTAATAGGTCTCTCTCTGGTCCTGCCGAACTCTGTGACAGGTTTACTAGAAAAACCTGCCCTGAAGTCCAGGTTGCTCACACCTGTTACTCTAAGAGTATGTCTCCCACCGCAGCCCACCTAGACGAGAGAAAAAGCAGGGATCAATCACTGACATTTTTCAGAAGTATCTGTAGTTGTAGATGCTGGTGGCACCTTTAATGTCCATGGTCCTGGTCGAGGGTTCTTCAGGTTGACCACCCGTGCTGAGTTTGGGATGTTGAGCAGTTCTGTCAGACCCTGTCTCTCTCCAACTACGCGACCTATAATTATTTAGATATTGATTTTAAAAAGGTTTATGAATTGCGGTACATTGAAGAAATTCAGCTGTATTTCCCAAACAACCATTTAATATAAAAGCATATGCCTACCAAGAGGGTCTTTGAGCTCAATTTGTGGTGCTGGACCGCTCAGTGACACGGTGACTTCTTTTAAACTGGGGTCAAAGGACACCTCCCACTGAGTCTCCTGGGCAGTTTCATGATCGGATGAGAGAAGGTGGACCTTCATAGCCTGGACAGTTTCCTCAACCCATTTAAGAACCTAAGCAAACAAATCAACTATCAGACTCTTCTCCAAGTATTATGAGGTTTCATAGTGCAAACAAGAAAATAACGAACAGTATTTGTGAAAGGACACTGTAAGGAAAGAGCAGCTTAAATATATAATCTTGTGTTCTACAGAAGAAAGAAAGGCACACAGTTTCAGAATGACATGGGGAGAGTAAATGATGATCTTCATTTCTAGAAAACTATCCCTTTAAGTTTTACCGGATGACACAATCTATGAACAAAAGACTCAAGAGAATATGCCTGGTGAAGCTCAGATCAACACGAATCCATTCAAAGACAAGAACTGCAGGCAAGGTAGGATCCCAGTGACATCATCTGTTCATGTAGACTGTTCACGGTCTCATAGAGGTATGTCACAAGCGGATCCTTATTAAACAGTGAGAAAATGTGATCAGATCGTCTGTCAGTGAGAGAATGCTAACTATTCCTGGACCGACAGGGCATTGATTTCTCAAAGAGCAGTACAAACAGTAAAGGACTGCTGTTCATCCTGGATGATCACAGAGAAGATCACAGCAGATGTCTAAAAGTATAGGTAATGCATTAGTCATTTTGAGACCATACCAGATGAGACAAGCTGCTTCAAATACAGACAAGAACAGGTTAAAGGATAGTTCACCTAAAAATTAATGTTCAGTCATCATTTCCTCGGCTTCATGCCCTTTCAAATCTGCTTGACTTACTTTCATGAATCACAAAATTAGCAAAAAAAGCAACATAATGGTCCATGTACTTCTGACATCATTTTTATTTGAGGAACCTTCTCAAATTAAGTCATTATTCACTAATAATCTTCTCATTCAGCTGTGGCCAGATAATTTAATGGACCACATTTTTGATCATTTTATGGTGCTTTTGCATCTTTCGCTTTTGTGCTCCAAAAGTTCATTCAGGTTTTTAATGACACGAGGTGAGTAAATGATGACAGAATGTTCCGTTTTGAGCAAACTGTCTGTTTAACTTCATTTATTTTGAATACTGCAAGATGCTGTTGTTCACAATAGCAGATGTTTGCACCCGAAGTCAGTAATGTGAAATTAGGTTCATTATCTAACTTGCCAACTGTCCAAATGCAGCACAATGACCTGAAAGAACTTAAATACATTTAAGATCAACTTTACATCCCATAGTGGATAATTGGGTATGGGGTTTTTCTAGGTACACATCAATTAAACATCATAATTTTATACATCACAAAGGAAATTGTTTTCACAGCAGCTTATTAGCACAAGGAGAGTCTAAGACCAACAACTAAAAGAAACTATTTCCTCAGAGTATGTATTTTTAGATTTCAGTCATTAACTCCTTTTAGAGGCAGCTGTGTGTATTTGTTCTGACCTTTTTATATTGAGCACAGGCATAATGGATGCTCTGTGTCCATACTCCATAACAATGAAGGAAAACACAGCGCCCTCGAGGATGACGCTTATTTAACACATCTTTATACGTTTACGAATGAGAGAGAAAATTGGAGCAAGCGTAGCCTTTGATAATTTCATTACTCAGATTCTCCACTATTTCTTTCACTCTTTCGCTTTCTCATTCTCTCTGGCTGCAGACAGCAGCTGGTTCCTTTCGGAGTTTACAACTGGAAACAGCTGTAATGAGTGCCACATGTGCAACTATCCCCCACAGAGCAGAAAAAAAGCTCACCAATGACCTACATCTGCTCAAACCAGTGTCTGTTTCAATGGACGTCTCATGGGAGCTGGGAAGATTAGCCTAGTGATAGAAAATCGACAAAAAGAGCACAGCGGAGGGAAATATTTTCAACTACAGCCTGTGTGCATCTAGGAAAGGTTTGAAAGGTGCCCCCCAAAAGACATCATCAAAGCCAAAGGGATCCTGAAACCACATCCAGCGTGACAAACCCTAATGGGAGGCAACAGACTGGCTTCCTCTGGAAGTTAAACTGTCATGTTTCAATGATTAGTTGTGGAGGAGTGTTGGTCGGGAAGCAGAGATGTGGAAAGGATGAAGAGGTCAGCTGAGGATGAGCCGAATTCCAGCTTAGCACCCACACTGTTTGGATAACTTGTGGTTTAAAGGGACGGTAAATCTAAAAGTAAATAATAAATGACCCAAAAGTCCTCAATTACTCACCCTCACATCATCCCAAACCTAAATGCCTTGTTCTTCCATGGAACACAAGAAGAGAAATGAAAGAACCAGCTCACCTATATAATGAAAGTGAAAGGGGACTTGAGATTTCAGCATAAAAACGCAGCAAAATGTACAAACCTGATTCCAAAAAAGTTGGAAAACTGTACAAATTGTGAGTAAAAAATGAATGGAATTTTTATAAATCTCATAAACTTATATTTTATTCACAATAGAATATAGATAACATATCAAACGTTGAAAGTGAGACATTTTGAAAAGTCATGCCAAATATTGGCTTGTTTTGGATTTCATGAGAGCTACACATTGCAAAAAAGTTGGGACAGGTAGCAATAAGAGGCCAGAAAAGTTAAATGTACATATAAGGAACAGCTGGAGGACCAATTTGCAACGTATTAGGTCAATTGGCAACATGATTGGGTATAAAAAGAGCCTCTCAGAGTGGCAGTATCTCTCAGAAGTCAAGATGGGCAGAGGATAACCAATTCCCCCAATGCTGTGGCGAAAAATAGTGGAGCAACATCAGAAAGGAGTTTCTCAGAGAAACATTGCAAAGAGTTTGGAGTTAGCATCATCTACAGTGCATAATATCATATAAAGATTCAGAGAATCTGGAACAATCTCTGTGTGTAAGGGTCAAGGCCGCAAAACCATACTGAATGCCCTTGATCTTCGGGCCCTTAGATGGCACTGCATCACATACAGGAATGTTTCTGTAATGGAAATCACAAAATGGGCTCAGGAATACTTCCAGAAAACATTGTCGGTGAACACAATCCACCGTGCCATTCGCTGTTGCCAGCTAAAATTCTATAGGTCAAAAAAAAGAAGCCATATCTAAACATGATCCCGTTTTCTGTGGGCCAAGGCTCATTTAAAATGGACTGTGGCTAAGTGGAAAACTGTTCTGTGGTCAGACGAATCCAAATTTGAAGTTCTTGAAGGACTAAAGAGGACAAGGACAACCCAAGTTGTTATCAGCATTCAGTTCAGGACCCTGCATCTCTGATGGTACAGGGTTGCATGAATGTGTGTAGCATGGGCAGCTAACACATCTGGAAAGGCACCATCAATGCTGAAAGGTATATCCAAGTTCTAGAACAACATATGCTCCCATCCAGATGTCGTCTCTTTCAGGGAAGACCTTGCATTTTCCAACATGACAATCCCAGACCACATACTGCATCAATTACAACATCATGGCTGCGTAGAAGAAGGATCCGGGTAATGAAATGGCCAGCCTGCAGTCCAGATCTTTCACCCATAAAAAACATTTGGCACATCATAAAGAGGAAGATGCAACAAAGAAGACCTAAGACAGTTGAGCAACTAGAAGCCTGTATTAGACAAGAATGGGACAACATTCCTATTCCTAAACTTGTGTCCTCAGTTCCCAGACATTTGCAGACTGTTACAAAAAGATATAAAAAATATATAATATTTTTCCCTTAAAATTATACATTTTCTCAGTTTAAACATTTGATATGCCATCTATGTTGTATTCTGAATAAAATATTGAAATTTGAAACTTCCACATCATTGCATTCTGGTTTTATTTTATTTTTTCACAATTTGTACAGTCACAACTTTTTTTGGAATCGGGTTTGTATCATAAATGTAGTCCATGTCACCAATGCACCTTATCCCACATCTTAAGAAGTCATATAGAAACAGACCAGAAATGTAAGTATTTTTTTATTTTATTTTTTTTTTATCCCCCAACTCACTTTCATTATATGAATAAGAACACCCAGCAGGACATTCTGCAGCTTTCTCCTTTTGTGCTCTACAGAAGTCTTACAGGTCCAAAATGACATGAAAGTGTATAAATGTTCAGATCATCTAAAAGTAAATAAAAGGTGACCTGAAGTCCTCAATCACTTCCTCAAGTCATTCCAAACCTGAGTACCTTGTCCTTTAGTTTTTGGGTCAACTCCCCCTGAATGCTTCACTGGAAAGATACTGTATTATGGAGACCCAGGATTCACACACACAGGCAAAAACAGGAACTTGAACACACTGTAACTCACTTTAGATAAAACCATCTGCCAAATGTGTTATTGTAGGCACCAAGAGAATTAAGTCTCTAACCAAGTTAATTTCATCTATTCAGTGGAGAATGTCTAACACCTGCTTGTTTTTTTTGTCCTGTGACACTGAAGCAAAAGGTTAATACATTTGTCTTCCTCTCTCAAAGGTGACCTCTAAATGTTCTCCATATTACAGACAAGACTTTGGTCACCTATGACAAAAACAGAGCAGGAGATCCAGACTAAACTGGATCTAGTTACTCTTGGTCAGACACTCTTGCTATTAGGTCTTTTTGATGGAAAACACCTGTGGGCTAATGTCCATGTGCTGGTTAAGTGATGCTGAAACATTTGGCTGTGAAAGTCTTACATTGGATAGATTTTTGGATTTAAAAAAATTTATTCACATGACATTTTCCTTTGATCAAGTAATATTCATTTTTGTGTGTGCATCTAATTTCTGAACCAAGTGAAATTGATTTTCCTTAGAAACCTTTTGAGCAAAGCATAATTGTATTAAAATCAGTTTATATATAACAAAATTTTGTCATTACTTTTATCACTATTAAGGGGCTCCCAAAAAGCCCTGTGACCCCAAGGGGTTTGTAGCAGTACTGAAGTTCAAAGACATAAACTAAAAATTTAAATGTAACGTACAAGTACGTGACACCATTCAATACACTATACAGATCTAAATATAGGCCAGACTTCAAATGCAACACTCCAGATTTTCGCTACCTCTCTGTCTCCGCCAAATGAAAAAAGTTGAAGATCCCTGGTTTAGGTGTGCTATAAAAAGCAAGAACTTTTATCACTACTAAAGTCTCCTGCCCAGCACTAACGAAATCTCCAACCTTCACTTTGAGCTTGGCCGGCCTGAGGTTTCAGCCAAACCATTAGACCCTTTAAAGCACCGACACGCTTTCATAAAGCTTTATCTGCAAATCACTCATGATTAAGCTGAGCCCCGTCCTTTGTTTAAGTAGTGCCTCCTCCATCAGCTCCACAAAGAGTTGTCTGTTGGAGACGTCCAACCTGGACCCTGGACAGGCAGCTGTGCTGGATAGAGCAGGCATGATAGATCATATCCGGGATTACTAAGTAAAATAAGCCCTGCTTTCTCTCTTTGCCCCCTTCCCCTCCCAAAAAAATGACAAAGCGCTGTGTGTATTTCATTTGGCTTTCACTCATTTAACTCCTATCAGATAGCCGTTGTGGTTAGATGTGGAGAACAATCATGAGGTTTCTGCGGATTTACAGATTTGCCTTAATTCATTTTTCAAAATCCCACCCATAGACTAATCAAAAGCAAAAAATACACCTGACAGGGGAGTGTGTTTCCATACTTGGATCTGAAATATTGGAGAAATTAGGTATATGGGATGCAGAACACTGATGTATTGGGTATTTGGTTTCATGTACTAACAATGAACAATATTTTTTAAGTATTTATTGATCTAGATGTTATTTTCTACATGTATCAATACACCGGGGGGGAAAAACTAAAACAAAATACCGTGTCATTCAAAATAAAGCTAAAACACTTGTGAGAAACCAATAGGGACCACTCGTTCATACTAACAGTACAATGGGTCCTATTTTTACAGACCGTACACTACCATGTAAAAGTTTGAGGTCAGTCAATTTTTTATATTTTTGAAAGTCTCTTACGCTCACCAAGGCTGCATGTATTTTAAAAAATAAATAAAAAATAAAATAAAAAATGGGGAGACAATCATACAGGAAAAATGCTGTAAAAACACTATATATATATATATATATATATATATATATATATATATATATATATATATATATATATATATATATATATATATATATATATATATATATAATTTATTCATGTGAGATTAATTTTCAGCTGTCATTACTCTAGTCTTAAGTGTCTTTGATTTTGTGAACTGTTATTTTTTTATATTTTTGAAAGTCTCTTACGCTCACCAAGGCTGCATGTATTTTAAAAAATAAATAAAAAATAAAATAAAAAATGGGGAGACAATCATACAGGAAAAATGCTGTAAAAACACTATATATATATATATAATTTATTCATGTGAGATTAATTTTCAGCTGTCATTACTCTAGTCTTAAGTGTCTTTGATTTTGTGAACTGTGATTTTTTTTTTCTAGAATTATTAACGAACAGAAAATTTCTGTAACATTATACATGACTTTACTGTGACTTCAATTTAATGCATCCTTGCTCAATAAAAGTATTAATCTCTTTCAAAAAAATATTTTACTGACCCCAAACTTTTGAATGGTAATGAAGATATGTTACTGTCATGGTATTATATTGCTGTATAAATAAAAATAAGATAATGTATCATAAACATGATTTATTCATTCATTCATTAATTGCTGAATAAAAATATGATAATATTGATATTTCTATTGTTTATCGCACATTTGCTCTACAGTCAAATGTTTACTAAATTATTCTAAATTTATAGCTCCAGTGTTAACCCTCTACTGACTTTTTCAAGATTTGCACTTTTTCTAAATTATTGAAATCTGGAAACGTACATGAAATAATTCAGCAGAGCACAAAAAATGCTTACAACAGAGAACGCTATGTAAAAAAAAAAAAAAAAAAAACTAAATTACCCCAAACCCTTCAATTTGCCACTGATTGAATGAAAAAGACTAGGTTGTGGTGGTAGGGGTGGCGGGGGGCAACTGTGTGACCCTGACCTTGATACAATCCTCACAGAGCAGCAGGGGAGTTGGAGAGTGTTAACAGCTTGAGGTTGACCAGTCATCCTCAGTGCAGACTCTCAGCAACAGGTACAGGTGGTAAAGCTCTCAAACACAACTACCATCAGCCACCCACCCCCAAAGGACCATAAGTCAACAACACACATCTCCAATTACAAATACACACTCGCAAACGTGCTTTTCTTTACTTTTCAAGCTGTTCTGCCTTGTTGTCTTATGGATTACTGTTTCCATAGTTGTTGCTGGAAGGCTTCGGCTCTGCCATGTCCTGTGTTGACATGCATGATACCACCGTCTCACAAAGAGGAAGGTCTGCTTTCTTTCAAGTCTGACAATGACTGAACATGCTTCATTTAGGTCTCCATATGAAACACAGACTTAAACAGATTTTACAACTCAAAATACAGCTGTAAAATTAGTCACATGTCAGAACTTGGTCAGTCGAGTCACATTACACAATAAATGAACACTGTACTACTACTGTAGAGTCTATGGAGTTATTTCTGTGTCTTTATTGTGTGCCAAAAACATTTTTCTTTCTACTTCTGCAAATATATATATATATATATATATATATATATATATATTTTTTTTTTTTTGGTCTTCTTTTCTTCCAATAATTACTTCTAACTGCATCCAGGTTAATTTTTGTGCGTATCTGCAATTTACATACATTTGAAAGTCATATGAGTTCATGCATCTCACCTCATTGACTTGCTGTTTGTCCAGGTGAAAAATTTGACCAGAACTTGTGGCAGCAATCTCCTCATAAGCTCTGTATCCCGGCTGAGACCGATCCCCACAGTCCCCCGTCAACACAAACACAACCTGGATTCAAACGGGATGTTTATGAGAGTTAGGTGTTTGGTTAGGGGGTTGGGTGTTGGGGTTAAATGTCAACACTGGGGTATATTCCATGAAGAGCAGATGGATTTTCTTTTAAATGGGTTGTGATATATTTAGATTTCTGGCTTACAACTTCACAATCTTATTGTATATAGTTATACCAAAGTCCAAAATCATTAATTATAGCATTTACTCCAGTGAAAAGGTCCTTCACGCTGTTGTCCTCTTACATTAAAATCCAACAAAATATTTTTATATTATATAATATTTTTGGATTGTTTTTGTTGTAATAAGTGCTTGATCTTTGCATATTTCACTCCCGAACCAGATGAGAATATTAAACAATATTATGGATAAAACATTTTAGCAGTTTGAGTACTTGTGAATTACTGTGATGTTTTTATCAACTGTTTGGACTCTCATTCTGACGGCACCCATTCACTACAGAGGATCCATTAGTGAGCAAGTGAAATACTGCCAAATTTCTCAAAATATGTTCTCCAAAATCTGAAACAAACTTATCTAAACCTTGAATGTCCTAAAGGTGAGTGCATTTCCAGCACATTTTCATTATTGGGTGACAAAGCGTGATTTCTGCATCACCAGCTGCACTGAACAGAACTGCAAAAAGACTTCAAAGATCTGTCGTTACCTGAGACTGTCGGAGCTGTACAAGCTGAAGAACATCTCGTTTCAAGCGATAGTCTTTGGCTCGGGCATCTGTGAAAACGTAGATGAAGGATCCCGGTAGAGAGACCTCCAGAGCCTTCTTGATGGCCCCAATGCTCATCTCTGGACAATCCCCTCCACCCTGAGAGAGAACAACAAGGCCTTCATCATTGACATGGACATTTATGCACTAACCACAGCACAGGAAAGCGCATATTGTATTGGCTCGGGGTACAAGTTCCAGTACTTGCTCTAGAGCCCAAAGGTACAATAAGAACAGAGTGCTAATAAAACTGTAGCACTGAAGACAGATCAAGTGCTGAAACGAGCCAAGATACTCAGCAGAAGCCACAAAGAGCAAATAAGAACACAAAGTACAGAATATGATTCGATTATGATTTTTGATGAAAGAGGCCAATGACTGCTGTGTCTTTTGATGCTAAAGAATACAAGTATAAATACCTGAGCAAAGTTACCAAGAGAGGTGTGGAGGTTAAAAACTGTATGTGTGGAAGTGATAAGAGGAGGAACTTTGAATTATATAGTAATCTAGTGTGGCATAATAAAGTAAGGACATCATTTTAACCACTCAATGCAGTGTTTTTTTTTTTGTGTGTGTGTTTTTTTTCTTTTTTGTTTTTTTTTTTGACTGGTGCCCACCTGAACAAACAGCTCTTGGAGATCCTTCTGGAACTTCTTGGGATCAGTAGTGATGGAAACAGGGCCAATGTCTGGAAAGGGATAAAAAAGGAATCAAGAAACATCTATACTACTTATTAATTGTATACAAAAGCTTTAAAAAGACTTTACGTGACATTAGTTTTGGAAAGTCTATCACAACACTTCAACAAGGATATCCCGGAGCAGGAGTTTAACCTTTTTTTAAACCGTGCGGATTAGGTACAAGCAAAGCTTCTTCCACAGATAAGACCCTACTAATGATTGCAGATCAAACTAACAAACTAGCTACAGACCCAGCCAACTCCTAATCACAGAACACATTTGTCCTGGATTCTTCCTCATCAACATCTGCGGATACAAATGACCGTCTTGAAACATTTGACAGCTGATAATAAATTAAAGACCATGCAAAATTCCAGCAGTCCTCATGAAATACCAGATTGGGTGCATAACCTCATTGCATCACTGTTTAAGATTGTCATCATCCACCTAGATAATCTCTGACCTCTTCTCATTCCACTACTATATCTCTTGTGTCTATCTCTCCCATTCTTTCGTCTCGGGATGAATTGTGTCCTCCCTGAATTTGGCACTTATTTGGACTCACTCAGAAGCTGATTGATTAGAGGGCTGAATATACGGCACATGGATGAAAAAGCATAAAGAAGACGCATCGTTATGATCTGAGTATGGGACAGATATCCCACATGGTTTATTACTCTGCACAAAAAAAAAAAAAAAACATATATAATTTTAGAAATTATTAAAACATAGAAGACAAAGAGGTGGATTACAATTTGACAGTGCTTTGGAAGAAAGGACAAAGGGAGAAATTTTGAATATGTCTGAGGAGAAGTATATCTTCTTCTGAGAGCAAATAGGACAGATCAATACACCATTATTTAACAATAATAAAAAAAAATACATTTATGTTATGATCTTCAGCACTGAATGCAAACAAACTTTATATTGAATCCAAATGTACTTTGTGTTACATTACATTAGGAATAATAATAATAATATACTATAAATACTTTAATGATTTTGTCAATATTAATATTAATATTACAAAACCAGGCTCTTAATCAGCTTGAACCAGCTTAAACCAGTTGAGACCAGCAGACCAGCAGACCAACTAAGGCGGATTTAGTGTTTGTTTCAGTCTGTATATAATAAAATAGAATATAATATAAAACTAGCATAGCATGGTCAAGCTGGTATGTTTTGCTAGTTAAGAGCTGTTTGGGTAAGTTGTAAACATAAAACTAGCATCTGTAAACCGACCTGGAGGCACAGCTAAACCAGCTTAAACCAGCTAAAACCAGCAAACCAACTAAGAGTGGTTTAGGTTTTTGAACTTGTACTATTATATTATATTATATTATATTATATTATATTACACTGTAAAAATGATTGTGATTTTAACTGTAAAAGACTGTAAAAATGCTACAGTAAAAACCTGTTAATTTGTTATCAGTAAGTTTCCATTCTATATACGGTGAATAACTGTAATTACATTTATTGTAACTTTACAGTAAAGTACTGTTAAAATGACGGTTTTTGGAAGTGAAAAAGAAAAAGTCATTGCACAATTTACAGTGAAAAAAACGTAAATTGACAATCACAGAATTCCCTGCATGACACTTCATATTTTATTTTCTTCTTCGTTGAAATAACAGTTTTGTCTTATTAGTTGTGTACACTAGGGTTTTATGTTACATCTAATGTTGTTAAATTAATGTTTATTGCATTATTTAAGTTTCATGTGTGTTACCATGATGGTGTTTAGTGTTTGACACGGATGACACGGTGCACCTTCTATATAAAGCTGTTTGTGATTAGCTTTGATTCATCATGTGACTTTCTCATCACCATCTTGGTTGTTATCAGTATTACAACGGTTCAAAACAGATCTTAGTACTTCAGTATGCTGGTTTATAACATCAGTTAATGAAATACGTTTTTTATTATGAATTTAAGTTAAGTCTGTAAAACCTAAAATGATGTTTACATATATTTAACAGTGAAATTCTGGCAACTACAGCTGCTGATATTTTACTGTAAATTTTGCAGAATTTTTTTACAGTGTATGTTTCATTATATTATATTTTTAAAGGTCCCCTTCTTCGTGATTCCATGTTTTAAACTTTAGTTAGTGTGTAATGTTGTTGTTAGAGTATAAATAATATCTGTAAAATGCTAAAGCTCAAAGTTCAATGCCAAGCGAGATATTTTATTTAACAGAATTCGCCTACAAAAAACGACCAGTTTGGACTACAGCCCTCTAGTTCCTGCAGGAATGACGTCACTAAAACAGTTTTTTTACTAACCTCCGCCCCCACATGAATTCACAAACAGGGGGCGTGGCCTTGTTGCGCTCCGACGGAGAAGAAGGAAGAGCTGTTTGTGTTTGTCGCCATGTCGTTGAAACGCTGTTATTTTCATCTCTGAGTCCAATCACCTTTGTTTGGGCTTCCCAGGAACACTGTACTTTGAGATTAATGGTTACAATTTATGTTTAACTCGGTTCCCGAAAATTATAATGCACATGTAAAACTATGTGCAGCTCATTTTGCTGAGGACAGCTTGCTGAGGACAACTTTCTCAATCTCATTCAGTTTAATGCCGGATTTGCACAAAGATTATTCTTGAAAGATGGAGCAGTTCCCTCTTTGTCTGGAGAAGGCGTTGTTTATGGACCACAACTGGTAAGTGTATTTTATTATTTAAGTTGGTGCGTTTAACAGTTTCTGTAACTTATTACACAAAGGGCAACGCTGTTTAGCTTTGTTAACTAGATGTTAGGGCTGTGCAAAAAAACAAATGCGGTTTTCATGCGCATCTCGTCAGTAAAAACGCTCCTGTGACTATAAATACATCTCCAGCACGTGCGTTCTTTCCCAATCACGTTACCAGGAGGGCAGCCTGCTCTCAGCTGCTGTTGAATCACTACACCGCTGGCCCAATCAGAACCCGTTACGTATTTCTGAAGGAGAGGCTTCATAGAACAAGGAAGTCATCAGCCCGTTTTTGTGAAAGTGAAAACAGCAGTATACAGATAGTTGAATTGTGTGAAAAATACTGTGTTTTTTTACACGCGAAACATGAACACGTTATAGTGCACATTGTAAACACAATCAAAGCTACAAAAAAGCGCGTAAAACGGGACCTTTAATATTAAGGTCATTTTATCAACATTAATATCAATATAACATTCTCAGCTTTAAACAAGCATATGCTGGTCTGTTTTGATGGTTTAGGGGGGGTTTAGCATCTGTGTACTTATAAATGTTAAACTATCTGTAAACCAGCTTGAGAGAGCAGCTAGACCAGCTGAAACCAGCTAAGACCAGCTTTAGTTTCTTCCAGCTGGGTTCGAAACACAAACACAAATGTTAATGAACTCAAGCAGCAATGCAACCAGTTCTAACATTCATTTTCATTTTCTGCACTTTCTTCATCCCTCTCTCGGCTGTGAGGGGCCATTAAGTTTCTGTAATGCCTTTCTGTCTGTCACTGGCTGTCTTTGTGATCTCAGCGGTTTACAAGGTCCCCAAGGGAAGGCCACATTAAAAGGTGAGGGAAGGACTGGCACCATCCCCCTACCAGTCTAGGACTGACGTCTCTCCTCTGACTGGGGGGCTGGGTTGAATGTTCCAGAGAATTGGATGGGGGACTGGGGGTGATTGTGTTAATTACATACTACCAGACAACATGTGTTTCTCATCAGCTCCTTGAGCACCCTGCCCCCCAAAGGCTAACAGATAGCTGGTTTGAACTAGGCTACATTGTGTAAGCGTACCTGAGAACACAGTATCCTCTCTGCAGTCTGTGACCAGATGTGGAATTTAAACAGATTTCATAAGCATGACAAACATTCAGTAGTAGTCAGAAAAATTATGATGTGATTTGCAGATTAACTTGCTCAAAATTCACAAAAAAAAAATGTAAATGGCAGAAATAAAATACAATCCTGATGCTTAAAGGTGCACTTAGTGAGTTTTGTTAATATTTAGCTTATGGATTTTTGTCAGGGTAGCACTATATTTAAATTTGACAGAAATGGCGATGGAAGTACATATAATTTATTATACTGTTGTTTGACAACACAACTGTGCAAATGATGAAATGTCTTAATGGGGAAAAAATTCAGCATAAAACAGTTCTGGTGGGAAAAAAATATGAAACAGGAACTTTATACAATGCATGTAAAGACTAAGTCTTTCCCTCGCAGCCTCATTTTCTCTAACATTTAATTCAATATTGAGTCGATAACCTGACTATAGCCATTGGCCAGGGTGCATTTACTAACTGCTGCCATTTCACACCAAAACTGTTTGTTTATCTTTTGTTTCATTCATTTTTGTCTGTTTTTCTGGATAGCATGTAAATGGACATTATTGGATTAAATGTCAACATTGTTGGTGATTTGTGCTGTTACATGGGTTTATATTTTTTCCTATTCCTTTCATACCTATTCTGTCTGTAAAAATATAAAGTAATCATGATATTTGTGTCATAGTAGTATAGTAACTGGATCATAACTACTAGATCATGTGATGTTAACATAGTGGCTTCCATGAGAGGGCAACCTGCTACATGTAGAATAAAACATCACTCCATGATGCCATGGATCAGCACCTTTCAGCGGTCCCTGGTGGTCAAGATGTTCCTAGCAGCCGAACACCTTTATTCATTAGTTCCCAGACAATCTTTAATGCTTTGCCTCACAAACATTTATATTCAGTCAGAAGTTATTTATTCTACGGAATCACTTTTATGAGGTAAACTAACGGACATGGATTAATTTATAATTGACTTTAGGAATAAAGCTGAAATTGTGCAACTACCTGGATCATGGAAAGGAACCAGCACGAAGTTCTTGATTGGTCTTGTTCTGCGGCTCAGGGTTCTCTCCAAGATGCGAGAAGCACCATCTATCACCTGTTTGAGATCGTCGTACATAGAGCCGGTCACATCGAAGACAAACGCCAGTGTTGAGGCGCTGTCATCCGCGCCGGAGTGTCTCTTCACCGGCGAGACGGATGAGGAGAGCGCGCTGGTGGTCAGCGCCAAAATGAGGAAACTCACGAGAAACGTATTCATTCTTGCTTGAAATTCATTAGACTCTATTTAAAAGAGGCATATGAAGAAATAACCGTAAAAACGAATGATTTAAAAGTTTAAAATATGTAAACCATGTGACTGTGGGAGAAAAAAAAAAAGATAATCAGTTAATTAACGGAGGGGAAAAAGTTTTAAATTGTCCCAAAAGAGTTCAAAGTGCCTCGAGTTCCTAGAAAAAAAGTTGGGATGTAAATAATCCTACTCGCGCTGGACGAACGCTACATGGAGTAAATTCCCTGCGTCTTGTCCCATCCTTGGCTGAGTTACGGAGAAAACTTGTAAGAAGCGCGTGGACCCTCTGGAGCTGAACACTGCAGTGTTGGGGAGGGGTGTGAGGAGTCCTTACAACCTGACTTTTTTTTTTTTTTTTTTTTTTTTTGTATGTATGTAACTTGACCCGACTGTGACTCCAAACCCCATCCCACACGGCCTGCTCCAGTTTATCAGGGAGCTACTCGAGAAACCCGTGCCAACTGCCATGAGAGAGATGGAACTACTGTATAACACTGTATATTGTTGTGCCCATCTTCTACATCACAATAACAAAGTCTGACAGGCAGCTCTACAACAAAACATATGATGTTTATCAGCATTAGTGTTGCTCAGCGCTTATGCAATTACTTTCTAACACTACTTTGTTGACACTATAATGTAAAGTGTGACTGGAGGAACTGATGGCACTGTGGGGCAAGTTGTCTTTGTTCACTCAAGTAAATAGCCTATTTCTGAGGTTTCATTCTTGGAAGTCAATGAGTGGACACATACCTTAAAGTCTTGGCTAAAATGAAAGAGCTTTCACTGTTATTTCAATGGTTATACAGTTTATGATCTCTTTGTTCAACAGACATTGAAAAAAACAGTGGGGCATGTTGTCACAAATTAACCTATAGCCTACTATTAAAACAGCTTATTATAGGGTTGTAACCTACATTTAAACATTCAAACAAATATGTTTTTAATTAAATAACTTAATAACAACTCATTTTAAATAATATTACAATTAATCAGTTGATTACATTATAAATATACATTTGTGGTATTTATGAAAATTACTCTTGTCCTAAAAACATTCAAACTTTTAGTTAAAATAATCGACTTGTGTCAGAATCAATGCCAGTGTGGTTTTACTGAGCTCACAATAAAACCATGTTCCATTCCATTGTGGAGTTTTGAGGACAGAATGCATGAAAGTTATTCTAATTTACAAGCATTTTGAAACTAACATACAAAACCAATAATAGAGAAAACATGCACTCGTATTACTAGACCCAAACAGAACAGATACTAAAACACAGACCCAACCTTTCTTACATTCTTCTTGGGAGGAATATTTAGTGCATGGATAGGGTTGAAATAATTTTAGGTTTATTAATAGAGTGAGTTTATACTCAGCTGCCACACAGCTAATAATATACATGCTGTTCTCTGGACTCGGTTTAACGTGTGGCATAAATGACAAGGCTCCGGGTAGAGGCATCCCAGATGCTTTCTGAAAGGGAAGACTCCGGATACGCCTCAACCCCTTTGTATATCCGGATGAATTATGCTGCTATCAGTAACTCTCAGATACATCAATCAATCCTCACGTAGCTTTTGGTCATGATGTCATTTAATGTTGCTTTAACTTGATAGCGATGCAGCAAATGCTGTCAAGTTGATAATAGAACATTACAAAAACGGAAGGAAAGGAGGTCTATGAGGATGTCAATGACCCAGTAACCTCTAAAAAAATAGCATTCAGTACTATTTACATTGTAGCCTTTAGATTCTTCTGGAAGGACACCAAGCATACATATGATAGGCTTTATGATGGTAAACAGAGGTTGTTTCTGTGATAATTTGATCTAAAACTAACAAGAAATTTGCTCTCAGGTCAGTACATGGTTGGTCAACTGATCAAGACGCACCCAAATAGCCTTGCCAAATAACACAATGCCATTCAAAGACATTGAACTTAGGAAATGATTTCATCTTCAGCACAGGCATATAGTTATGTTTGCTCAATGCAGAAGTCTTGACTAGCACTGTTTAAAATAAAGGGTTTAAAGGTTTTTTTTTTTTTTTTTTTTGGTAATATTTTTTATTTGGTTATATTTTTTTTATATACCAAAAAAAAGATTAAAAAATATTTTTTTTGCAGTATGGTTATAGAAGAACCCTTTTGGATTCCCCAAAGAATCTGTCAGTGAACTGTTTTTAACAGAACCATTTTTTTTCTCAGTATAAGGGCATTTTAACTCTACTTTAACTATAAGGCACTTTTGTGCAATGGAAAAGTTATGTAGATGTTAAAGGTTCTTCAAGGAATTACAGGTGCCAATAAAGAACCTTTATTTTTAAAGGGATAGCTCACCCAAAAAATGGAAATTATGTCATTCATTTTCCCTCAAGTTGCTCCAAACCTGTATGAGTTTCTTTTTTTGAACACAAACTGAAGAATGTTGGTAACAAAACATTTACTGGTAGCCAGTGACTTCCATAGTATTTCCATAGTCATTATTTTGTTCAATTGCTTCTTCAAAAAGAAGATATTTTGAGAAATATCCCACTTTTTAAAGTCTGAACAGTCAACAGGATCCAGTGTAGTACTGTTGTTTCAGAGTTTCATTATACTGTACTGGAAAAGTTGAAATATTCTTCAAAATCTCTTTTTGTGTGTGTTCCACTGAAGAAAGAAAGTCGGCTTTGGAATGATATGATGGTGAGCGAATGCTGAATTCTGGGTGAACTATCCCTTAACATAACAGTCATGGAAACATTTTAAACCGAAAGCAACATGTTAATGAAAATGTTCCTATTTCCGTATCAGTTTACCGTTAGAAAAACAGTGCATCTGTTAAAATGAAATACTCTTAACATGCTGTTTGCCTGCATCCTTCCAAGTCTTCTAATTTTTCCAAACAGGCGGTTCATCACCCGCTGCACTTAACAACATGGGATAAATAATCCAGACCTCACTGCAAAAACCATGTTTATGACCCTTCATGTAACAATTCGTGCCTGTGCGAAACATTCCTCTCCTCCTCTATTCACTGTTATTCTCTAGCTGTCCCGTGTGATTAGGGTGTGAAGTCTGTTTTGTTTTAGTGCTGGATCGGGAAACTAAGCCTGCGAGCTGAGCGTGGGGTCTGTATTACTTTAGTCAGCGAGAACCCTTTTAGTTCTTGCTGAATCAGAAGCCCCAGATGTCGTGTTGACTGGGCCACCAGCCTTGAGTACCACATAATGAAACAGAAGACGTGCCATAGACGCACAATGAGAGCTCCATTACTGCAGGGCTAGACATGAACTTTCAAGAGGCAGCAACAAGCCATCACAAGACCCGGCTGATACCTAAAACCCTTGTGTGCCTTCATGAACTGTTGCAAGGTTACAGTACACCCAAAAAAAAAAAAACTTTTCAGTCAAATTTGAAATGATACCATATTTTGGGTTTTTTATGACAAGGAGAGATGACTGATTATATTTGTTTGACATAAATATGTAATTTAATTTTTCCCCTATTTTTTCTCTCATTATTTCTTAAAAGCAACAATCAGTAATAATATTACATCTTAATAGATTCTTTTTTACAGTAATTCTTTACATTTAATATATTAAATTGTTTATATACTGTATATATATATATATATATATATATATATATATATATATATATATACACATTAAAACATTTTAAATACATTATATGTACATATATACAGATATTTCTTGCTCAGCAATGTGGCTTTTATTTGATGAAAAGTACAATAAGCATAAAATTAAAAATAACTGTCCATTTGATTGTATTTTAAATTGTAATTTATTCTTAAAATGGCAAAGCTAAATTTTAAGTGTCACATGATCCTGCAGAAATCCTCCTGATTTGCTGCACAACAAAAACATTTATTCTTGTAATGAATGTTGAAGACAGTTGTGCCGCTTAATATTTTGTAAATTACTTTATGAATTTAGTGTATTATACAGCAGAATTGAATTGTACTTTATAATTGTCATTGCACTTCTTATCAATTTAATGCATTCTTGCTGAATACAAATATTTGTAAAAAAAATCTTAACGCTCTTGTGGTTCTCTGAAAATGGCACACATGGAGAGTGAGACATCTATTTTATATGTTTTTTTATGGGTGAATTTGATTTATGTTCCTTTAGGGTGACACAATCGATTACTTCAGGGATTCATTGACCACAGTGAATTGTTTTGAAAGCGTGCCAGCGAATCCATTGTGCTGATGGAATACAAGGTCTGTGAGTCTGTGGAACACTGTCCTATTATGAGCACAGCAGTTCTACACATAGCACACAGTGATGAAAATGGAAGCAGCCATTGTTGAAATATCAAGAGGAGACACATCAGATATTAAAACCTCCATCTTACTTACCGACGAGAAAATAACATTAGAGGCAATTATGCAGTGACTCAAATTTAATCATCAGCCAGAGAGCGACTGATAAAGCATGAGACCCACTCAAACCTACCCAGCACATACCCAATTACTTTCTTTGAGAGGAGTGTCATGGTTCAAGTCTATGACTTTAGTTTGACAGGAAAATGACACAGGAAAAGACAAAGGCAGAGGTGTAGTTGAAGTTAGCAGATGGTAGACTGATTGTTTCTTCATTACAAAGGTACTTACATCAGTTTCGAGGAGCAACTGTTCAGTGATAACATTGTAGCATGTTGCTTGGTTACTGTGCCTTATTTCAAAAGTAGCTTGAGGACTCTGCAGTGACTTTTGCCAGCAATGAATGGGCAGCGCACTCTTCACAATGGGAGCTGTCTTCCGCAAATATAATAAATTAATTCACATTCAAAGTTCCAAAGAAAAAGCAAAACAGGATTACAGTCTTTCATTCCAAGAGGCTGTTAGAAATGTTCAGGCTTGTAACAGCTGCGATGCATATACTTTAAAGTAAACAAGAAATAAATAAAATACCAACAGTCTCTTAAATTATATATGAGGCGCACATCCACAATATCCCAGCAAAGTATGATTAAAAAATATGAAATGTTTACACATATTTACATTTCTAATTTACTGTAGGTTCTCCAGCATGCTTTTCTTTAACAATCAGTGCCATCCATATACTCTCCAGTATGTTTATTCGGCAGAAAACAAGCACTGGTGGAGTTCCAATGGGATCCTGCAGTTTAGCATTCACACACACACAGACACACACACACACGCACACACACACGCACACTCACACGCACACTCACACGCACACACGCACAAGTTTTTTTTTCTGTCATTGCTGGATGAAATGTGATTTGCTTGTGGTGAGACTTCTCAGTCTCCAGAAGTGTCCAGAATGAGAGATCAAACAACAAAGACTCATCTTCTTGAATGGCATTGTGGGACGGCACCGCACTGGATCCTTTGACGTACCTGCACAACAACCATAAGATTTTTTTTTTTTAAATTATTTTATTTAAAGGGATAGTTCATAAAAAAATAATAATAATGAATTCTAGTTTTTAATTAAATCACCCTCATTTTGTTCTAAACCCCCAAGACCTTCTTTCATCTTTGGTATACAAATTAAGATATTTCTGATGAAATCTGAGAGCTTTCTGAGACCTACCACATTCAAGACTCAGAAAGGTAGTAAGAACATTGTTAAAATACTCCATGTGACATCAGTGGTTTAACTTTCATTTTATGAAAGAAAAATAAAGACTTCATTCAACAATGAACGGGTCTTGAATGTGGTAGCTGTGTTGCTGTCTATGGAAGGTCAGAAAGCTCTCGTATTTCTCGTATTGGATTGTATCCCTTAAAATGTAGAATATACTTTTCTATTTAGCACAACATACCTGTTACTATACGAGGCCATCATAGAGTGACAGAGCTTGGACAATAGAGGGATCTGCCTTTGATCCCTCCTGGAACTCCTGCAGGGTCAGCTTCCCATCAGCATTCTGGGTAAACAAACAAACACTGTTTAGAATCACAACCGTCTCAAATGCTGAGTACAAACAACTATGTATTATTTTAAGGTCGTTTGTGGTTTTATGCGAATGCATGACACTTCAAACGAATGTGGAATAGACTTTAAGGTTACATCAGTTTACAAACTGGAGGATACTAAAAAAACAGCCATGAGGATTTTCAGTTATGCATGAGGAGAACACTCTCCCACTTTTAAGATGCTCCACGTGCCCAGCAGGGGGCGAGTGCTAGCAGTCTGATCCAATGAAGAAACATTCACAACAGAGTAGGCTATGAAAACGTTTCTTTCACCTTATGTGGCTCAGTGTAGTACTTGAAGAAGCACTAAGTCCTTAAAATAACCCCGCTGGTTCCTCATTGGGTGCAGTTCTTATCTGAGATTGCTACAGTATTGGAAAGCATTCCATCTCTGTCAACATTCCCAAACAAGTCCTGATCTCATCTTTCAGGGCTTGAAGAGGGCTTGAGTGGGCATTAATGCTAGGCTCCAATGTTAGTAGTAGCGCATGCCAAAATGGCGTTTATAGACCCGAGGGCAGCGTTAGTGACGCTAGCTTTACCACAGATATGAGCTCTTATTTCCTACTCTATCCTTAATCTGGATTGATGATGAGAATGTGGTTAGTAAATTGTATCAGAGCTATAAATGAGTGACTTTTTTGATGGTTTTAGTGATGGTTGATCGATCATCATTACTGTTGAGTTTGGACTGCAAAAAAATCCTTAGGTTTTTAGGAATATTCCACCGATAAATGACAATTCTGTCATTATTAATTCACCCTCATGTCATTACAAATCTGTGCACATTTCTTTCTTTTCCAAAACCAAGAAAATATATAGTCTTTAGTCTGCTTAGGTGATTTATTATAAAATAAATCCACTAATTTAATAAAATAAACAGCCCTCTGCATAATAACACTGGGTTTTGGTTTGGATTATTAACTGGTTCTGTGTGATTGGGGTCAAGAAGAAAGGACATCAGTACTTTATCCATCATGGCAAAAATGCGATCCACTCTCTTCTCCGGCGTGTTTTCTTCTTCTGGAAGGTCCACTGTGTTTCCCTTAAATAAAAAATGTAAGTAATTTTAAAGACATATGAAAGATTTTACTCATTAAATGAATGCCATATGTTCCTACTATAATTAGAGTTGAAATGAACGGTGACTTACCACCATCTGATAGATTGCATCTACGATATTGAGCATTTCCTCACGTGTGATATAGCCATCGTTATCAAGATCATAAAGCTTGAAGGCCCCTAAAGTGTGTAACAAGAAGTCATGGTGAGTGTGCAGAAATACTATGCTGCAAAAGGTTTTGTGTGAATGTGCAAGACTTCCGATTCATTAGCTGCTATAAGGAAATAACGCAAATCTTAACAAAGTGCAGTAAACAGTAAACAGTTTGCAATAGAAACCATTGTGTTTATAATTAAGATAATACATTAAAATAAGAAATACCAGTTTGAAATATCAAGCAGCAAAATAAGCTGTTTTGTGTGTGTCTCTGTGTGATATATGTATATATCATATATAATATATAATATAATATATAATAATTTTTTTAAATCATGAAAAAAAGCACCATCAGGCATCTCGGTAGACTGGGTTTAATATATTTTGATTATGTATTGAAATGCATTGCTAGCAGAGCAGATATGTAAGCACTACAGGGAATGATAGATGCAGGATTGGGTGAAAAAGGCATGCTTTGTATAAGTCAAATCATTGCACTGCAATTACAGCAGTGAAGAGCGTCTCTTTCATCTCGCCATCTATGGTTTTCTCTTCACTCCAGGACTCTAGGACGTCCCACCCAAACAGCCCCACTTCATTCCGCTCATCTACAACAAAAGACAATCCTACATCTCACACAGCAGAGTGCAAACACAGGTCAGTGCCTGGGGTGAAGAGTCAACAGAGAAAGAGGCGGTACGCGACCCGTATATGTCTGTTTAGTATCAGCAAGAAAATTGCTTTGCTTGTTACACGTTGAGGTCATTTTCTAATTTAATCAATTTTACAAAACACAGCTCCCCAAAAAATATTCAGACACTTCAAGCCTTAATGTATGAATTTTTTAGTATATGATAATAAAATATCAAACTATGTAATATTTATTTGTAAGAAATAAATATTAATGTGATATAATTATGTGTATGTATTAGTGCTGTCAAAAGTGAAAAAATTTTTTTTAAAATATAAGTTTTTGTTTACACATTTATGTGTGTGTACTGTGTATATTTATTATGTCTATATAAATACACACACATAAAGTATATATTTATGAAAAATATGTTACGCTTATATAAATATAATATGTAAACGGAAATTTTAATTTTGGATGCGATTAATCGCAACAGCACTAGATAATAATACAATACATTGTATGGTTCAAAAGTCAAAACTATTTATTTTTTTTGTTAGCCAAAAATCATTAAGATATTTTGTAATTTTCCTACTGTAAATTTAATAGAGCTTAATTTTTGGTTAGTAATATGCATTGATTAGAACTTCTTTTGGACAATTTTAAAGGCGATTTTCACAGTATTTTGATTTTTCTGCGCCCTCAAATTCCAGATTTTCAAATAGTTGTATCTCGGCCAAATACTGTCCTAACATATAAGATAACATATATATATATATATATATATATATATATATATATATATATATATATATATATATATATATATGAAAAACATTGATTTTTAAATGTGACTTAAGTGTCATTGCTGGGATTTTGTATATTCAGAATGCTTACTGTTTTATGAAGCATCTCACAAAGGTACTTCTGTCTTTCACTGATTCTCACTTGAATGGGCTTTTATTAGACAAAAACTTGCTTACAGCGGAGCTTTTCATCCAAAGTCCCACGTGAGGTCACAGACAGGGCCTGAATGAACTCTGAGAACTCAATCCGTCCATCCTGTGAAAAAAAAAATATATATGTATGTTATTTCCCTTTTATTTTAATTAATTTATACAAACAGCCTACAAATACATTTTAACCGTAAAAGCTAACATTAGATCATACACTATTAAATGCTTTACATACGCTGTTAAATGCTTTAAAAACAAATTTTCATAGTTTTTTTCATGATGTCTAATGTACTAACTAATTTTTAAGTATAGAACATTATTGTAAAGTGTTACCCATAAGTCTTCTGTTGACTGGCAGAATAAAATGGGCCAGTGGGCTGCTATTCCTGTCCCACCCCCTGCACTGCCTTGGGGCTACAGGCTGGCACCAGCAACCACTACAAAATGCATTCCACTTCCAAATAACCAGCAGATACGTTACGACACATTTTATGATTTGTCTATTGAAACCTCTCTAGAACAAGAGAGGTAAATGAATGCACTTTCATGTTATTTAGTACACAGCTTTAAGATCTTCCAAAATATGTCTTGAAACCTCAGGGAGTGGAAACACTTAGCTTGCTTGTTCAAACCTTACTTTATTGTGTGAATTTTATTATATTGACTATGCACTCTGTTTTCTGTCATCTTCACATCAGACCGAAGTGGTGGGCTTAAGGAACTTCTGAAGAGGCACTAACAATGACAGACAGCATTTAGTTCTGTGAATAAAATTATCCAATCAAAGCATTGTTCCACTGGCAAGCCTTCACATCCAGGTGACCCTGCCTGATTTGCAATTGTTTATTTTTGCAATGTGTTATTTCAGACTGAACTGTTCTTGAACTACAGAGTACAAATAGCATGTAAAAAAAATAAAAAAATAAAATAAAAACACTGCAATTATGCATGCCAGCAATTAGACTATATACTAAAGGCTCACTATAGACAATGAAAGATAAGGCTACAAAAAGCATTCACTACCATTGCACTTTCATAGATTTGTTTGTTCTATACCATGAAATCGGATATATTCAGCCACAATAAATAAATAAATAAATAAAAACATTTATATAATATTTATATAATTTCTTATAATTTCTATATATCAATAGAAAGAAAAACAGAAAACAATAAAACAAATTGTTTTATATTTCCTAATTCTAATAAATATTATATGTATTTTTTAATTACTACAATGTACTAAAGTAGCTTAAAGATACAATAAAAATTATTTAAAAATTACACATCAGCTACAATCTAGCTATTATTGTATGTTCTCACTCACTGATGGAACAAGAATCAAATTCATGTTTACCTACTGAATTCCTCTGTATTCCATTCTCTTAATCCATTTTCCTTTCAACATTATGAGTTTTCCAGTTCCTGCTACACAATCTGCAGACTGAATCTAGCATGCAGTGTTAGGTTTCAGTCAAATACAGCCTTGAGGTTCAAAGGTTCAGTTCGGTGTCATCAAACCATAGAATCTCATTAAACCAAATTGTTGCATTTCCTATCTGCCTTGGGCAAACTCTAGGTGACTCAACTTTCTTGCCACCCTTCCTTATGAGTCACATTTGTGAGTGTATCTGCTTTCGCTGTCTCATGCAGCCTGTCATGAAGAACAACAACAACAGTTACTGTTACTGCCCTACAACACTTCCACTATTCAGAGCACTACCTTTTGGAGGACAGCCATTTATTTCATCTTTTATCTCACTTTTAATGATGGATTTCATTATGCTCAGAGATGTATTCCACAACATAAAACATTTCTTATATCCCTGCCTAGACTTGCATTTTAGATGATCTACTTGAATGTTACATGGTCATAAGGGTTTAGTGTTTCTTTGAAACCGCACAAAGTGGGAATCAGGTCAAGTCAAGTTTATAAAGGTGCTGAGGTCTGGCTCATCATCATGACCCTATTAGCCCCTGCTGGCAGATGCTGAAAATACACGATCTGATGTTTAGTGCATTTAATGGATTTTACTTTTGTTTATACAATATACTAGGGAAGCCTGTTTCCGCCACTGAATAAAAAATAAAACAAGTTAACTGCGACTTTTTTTCTCACAATTTCAACTTTACATCTCACAATTTCCTCAGAATTGTCTGATATAAACTCATAATTGCAACTTCATAAGTCAGAATTGTGACAACATATCAGTCTTTTTTTTTTTTTCTCCTCAGAACTGGATGTTATATCTTGCAATTCTGACTTTATTTCTCGCAATTTTGACTTTATAACTCACAATTCTGACTCTATAATTCATAACTGTATCTCACAATTTTGAGAAAGCCATGAAGTCAAAATTCTGAGAGAGAAAAAAAGTAAGAATTGCGGGATGTAAACTGAAAAAAAAAACTGATTTGTAAGATCAAAAGTCACAATTAACTATTTTATTCAGTTGTGGAAATATATATAACATACCGATTGTTCAGCAGTACTTTTCAGTTTTCAAAGTCACGAGTTGTGATAATTACATGATCTAGGACCTTTATAATATGCTTCATTGTGCAGATTGAAAGCTTATTGTAAGTATATTTGGTTTTCATCCGTGTTAAATTCAATATTGCGTCTAACCTGATTAAAGGTATAGTTTAACCTGAAATCTAAATTCTGTCATCATTTAACCTGTATGAGTTTCTTGTTTTGATTGAACATTAAAAAGAAGATATTTTGAAAAATACAGGTTAAAAAAACACAGTTGATCACCATCAACTGTTTGGTTACACACATTCTTCAAAATATCTTCTTTTATGTTCTGCAGAAGAAAGAAATTCATAAAGATTTGGAACAACTTGAAGGTGAATAAATGATGACAGAATTGCCATGTTTGGGTGAAATACACATTTCACTATTTCCTTAGTTTATATATATATATATATATATATATATATATATATAGAAACTATTTATTTTTTTTCATAGCTGTAACAATCAAATGTGAAAAAGGATAACGCAAATGCCATATCATAGAATAAGACTGGTAACTTGCAGGAACAGACTCATGCTGCTAATGGAGCACAAATTCAAGCAAGGCAGAGTTTGTGTCTCTTTGACCTCTGTTCTAGAGTCAGACTACAGAGTCTGTTCTGTAAGACATCCCTGCAGTTCCTTACAAGCCCACACTGATAACATCTCCAGAACACTGACCATGAGACGGTGACTGGAAAAGTGAATCTGAGGTGAAACGCACTGCAGTGGTACAGAGTACTAGAAAAGAGCAAACAAAGACCAAGACTAAAGTCTCTCACTAACAGCGGTGCCTTTCAAAACCTATAAATAAACATAGGGACTAGTTCGACTGTGGGTGATCTCTGAAAGTGGTTTGGCTGCCAGACGACTCTTATCTGGCAGGGCTAACTGGCTCCTAATCACATTACAGATTGCATAGATAACAAATTGAGGCTATTTAATGAATATTTAATAACAGGAACAGAGCACAATTCACAAGAGAGTGAGAATAATTAACCTTTCACCTCCCATTCATATACATACGTGCTCTGTTACAAAACCTGAGGGCTCTCGCTGTTTGCTGTCTACATAGGCAGCATCCTAACAGTAAAGGAACCTTATAAGTGTCTGATATAGAATGTTCTATATAAAAAACTCCACGTGTAGGTACAAATATCGCTCTACATTGGAAACTTGATTTGCAATAGATTTAAATGACAAGAGTGATATATATATATAAAATCAAGGATCACTGACCTAGGTAAAGAACAGACAAATAGAAAGACAGAATGTCTCCATCCCTAAAGAAATTATTTTGTGCAAGACCCTAACAGTGATGTGCACTTCACCTTGTTCTCATCAAAAACATTGAAGACAAATGAGGCGAACTTGGTGGGGTCGCCGAAGGGGAAGAACTGTTTGTAGATCTTCTGGAAACCTGCAGCATCAAGCTGACCACTCGGGCAATCTTTTATAAAGCCCTTGTACCTGAAAGAGAGAAAAAAACACTATCATTTCAAACAATGTCTTTTAAAAGTGGGCAAGATGTCGAACAGTCTATGCTCATCTGTGAGCACAGCACCTGACTGATCTCCATGCTAACAAAATAGGCTTATGTCTTTATACTCTGCCTCCTGCTTCATAAGATCTCTGAAGTCTGTTCTCTTTCTGACAGTTAGAAATAATTTATAGCTAGATCTGTCAGCTTCCTGAACCCTGCTGTGACTATGACTACTATGACATGAAACAAGAATGAAACTTTCACTAAACTACAGGTAGCAACTGATGTCTCCTGTCTACTCTACCCTGCTGGTCAAACCTTATCATCAGAAAAAGCTTTCAAGTTTTCTTTTCCTTATTCCAATAAAAAATAATTAAACAGCATGTGTTTTATGCGGCAAGGATGCATTAAATTGATCAAAATGACAGTCAAGACACTCCTAATGTTACAAACGATTTCAAAGAAATACATTTTCCATGTTTCAGCACTGATAATAATAATAAATATTTCTGGAGCATTAAATTGTCTTCTTGATTTCTGAAGGACCATGTAGTAAATTCTGAAAATTCAGCTTTAACATCAAAGGAATAAATTACATTTTAAACTATATTCAAATATAAAACAGATATTTTAAATTCTAATAATTGTCCATAATATCACAGATTATTATAAATATATTCCTTTTTTATTATATAGTACATACATATTGCCTTGGTAAGCATAAGATACATTAAAAACATAAAAAACTACTTAGAAACCAACCACACTATTAAACAATATAATATAATATAATATAATATAATATAATATAATATAATATAATATAATATAATATAATATAATATAATATAATATAACAAACAGCAACAGCAACATTGTCAAACTTAAATACTGCATTAAATTTATATCAACTAATGTCAACTTCACCCAAGCAGACTATTAGTGCAGCTCAGTTTATCACAGAATGTGAATTCAGGCTGTTAGGTGACGTGAGCGTGAAGGGAAAGAGGGTCTATCGATATCTCAGCACAACACTCTCAGCTTTGACTCGCATGCTGAAACTCCTAATGGAGATTCATTGTGATTTAAGCTACCAAACTCTCACGACAGCCTCTCTCTTACTCAGTTTGTCTATTTTTCTCTCCCTTTCCTGATGATAAAGGGCAGGAACTTCCTCGCTTAAAGGAAAGAAGACTCCGCTAGCATGAGGGACAGGAGAAGCGCAAGGTCATATGGGTTTGTTTGCATACCCCAATTTGGTTTGGAATGATCCCAATTTTGCCTTCAGTATGATGAGCAGACTCTGATACCTCAGAACTAATTCAGGACTTCAGACAACAAATATACATCCTTTAACAACAGAGGAAATTAAACTTGTCTATTCCCTGAAAACAAATGTTTGGGGTTTAAAAAAAAATTGATGCAACAGTTTACATCAATCTTTGTAAGTTTTAACTCTGTAACTTCATCCAACAAATTTCACTGAGCTAGTGTACGTTTGTAGCATAAATGTGTTTTTAAAGTCATCACTGCTCATAGGCAGCTAAGACTACCCAGAAAATCAATAAACAATCTAATGCTGATTAAATGGGTTTTTTATTTTATTTTTATTTTTTTACTACCACGGATAGTTTTTTCCACCTCTATGCAAATAGCATAAAAATATGGTTCTGTTCATTGGTTGTTGATTTGATTGAGGTAGATCTGAACGCAGGTTTGTGGTCAATGATGGAAGGATATGGTTTAAGCAAATAAATGGTTAGAGAAGTCTTTTGTTGACATTTTGCATGGATGAATTGTTTATAAGATCACTAAGATGCATTTTAGGAAACAGGTAGACAATAGAAAACAGAATAGGCAAATTTCCAGACTGTTAAGTTCAAATAAGATTAAAAACATGCTTAATTAAACATTCAAAGGATATGCAAGTCTTAAACACACAGCCATTATCAGTAAGTTTACTCACTATTATGAATGGTTCGGCTGAGGATATGAGATTTTTTAAGTCCAGAAATGACGTGTACCAAAGAAGGATTTTATACACAACCATAAAACCAATCAAAGATATTTTCTGCCACATGCACACAAGTATCTCGCAGAGGGTCAGGAGTCTATATAACCTCCTGTAGCTTTATGACGCCATCCTCTGGCCACATGCGGAGCAATGCCAGCGGTGTAATGTCTCAGCAATTGCCCCATTACACCACACCAGTCAGGAAAAACAGTCAGTCAACTGAATGATTCACAAATCAGCTGGGCTATTTTTACAGCTCCAAGAAAAGAGAAAATGTTCTCTGTAAGTATGATTCATGCTTTATCCATTCATTGGCAAAGGTGGTAGGTGGTGGTGGTGGGGACTGTTACGCCCCATCAGGGAACTCTGAACAATGCTCTACTTCTCAACACACAGAATTCAAACTCTCCACAGCATTAAGCATGCACAGAGTGAGCACAGAGCAAATGAGAAGGGTAACGGCATTTCGGTTTCAGCTAATCCGACTTGATTGCGGCTTAATTTGAGCACGCCACTGTTGTCAAAGCAATGCATGCTGTTTTTTGAAAGGCAAGGAACACAAAGCTCTCATACTTCAAATATGATGTGCATAAATGCAGCATGGTTTTAAGGAATGACATTTTTAATGTTCAGATTTCAAACGAAAACAAATTTGCCCCGTCAAAGCTGTTAAACATCAGCTTTCATTGAGATGTGATGATGAAGTGAAGGCATCTTTCATTGCAGTGTCTAAAGGGCACTTTCTAGAAATGCTGCTGCCTCGTTCTCTAATTACACGTTATTAAACTGTCCATACAAGTTCCTTATTCGACTACATCAGCCTACAATATCAGTTCAGTCAGTCTAGATCGCGGATGTGAAAATCAGTAATTAAACGTCATCCCTGCTGAAAAGACCAATGTTGATGGTCCAAGCAGGTTATTGATGGTTTAATGCTGGTCTAACTTGCAACATCAAATATGGTGACATGAAAGTCTGGTCATGTGACATGCAAGAACCAATGAGATATCATGAGAGTTGATGATGGTGGTTTATGTCACTATTTTTAATGTAGACTAGTTATTCTTTTGTTGATAACAAATAAATTTGGAATGCTTTATGTCCTACTAACTTTTAATATACAGACAAAAGCAGTTAAAACATTCTTATATATATATATATATATATATATATATATATATATATATATATATATATATATATATATAACCAAAAAAAATATATATATATATTTTTTTTTCTTTCTTTCTTTCTTTTTTTTTTTGCAGAATAAATAATGGCATGCAAGTTTGTAACCACATGAGGCTGAACAAATAATGACATCATTTTTATTTATTTTTTTGTGACCAATGTCTTTAAGAAAGAATGGTAGTGATACCAGCACCCAAAACAATGCTAGTCTCTTTGACAGAGTTGGTCATTTGTTCCTGAATAAAATATCTTCTGTACACATCTTCTGTACATCTGAGAAAAAGGGATGATTGAATACTTAAGCGAGTTTACTCTTTTGAATGAATCATCGGAATGATTTGTTCACAAATTGAGCTAACTGGGTTATTGAGTTCGACTCGACTATCCACTTGCAGCTTTTGTCATTTCACAGGAGGGGAAGATGAATGAAACGTGACTTAAAAATGTGACTTTGTTTAGCAAGACTCCTGACAAAAACCTCACCACCTTATGGCACTTTAGCTGTGCCCTCCATTAACAGGCACTTCAGTAGATTGCAGTATATTCAAATACAGACTTTCATTAAGGTGTCCAGAACACATGAGTCCATTAGCTCCTGCAGGGAAAGACAAATGACTAAATTAATCACTGAGATGTTTAATTGTTGCTCCCGGGGCTGTTGGTTAACCTGTGCAAAGCCATTAATTCAGCCTCCGCGCTGGTTAACCGCAATGCAATGTAGCTGGCTGATCAATGCCTATCAGCACATATAAAAACGGTCATTTATATGCATAAAGCAAGTGGAACTCTTGGTCAATGCTGGGGATTTCATTTCTGTATGTATTATCAGTGACAGAATGCCTAGGATAAGAGGACAATGAATTCTGTAGCCTATATGAAAGAGAATGCAATTCTGTCAGGCTTAAGTAATAGTTCTGTAATTCAGTTTGAGATTAGGGATTTTATTACATTGTAGGTCTGAGATTGAATAACAAAGATTAAAATTACAACCACACAAAAAAGATACAAGAATAGTACTCTCAGCCTCAGATTTGCCACCATAGTCCATTCACTGACCATCTGATGAATAAGGAAAATAACAAGCGATAACTGACTATATGCAACTCCTGGAAGTAAACACACCATTTCTGTCAATAAAATTGGAAATGAAGTTATTTTAAAGGGGGGGGGGGGGGTGAAATGCTCGTTTTCACTCAATATCCTGTTAATCTTGAGTACCTATAGAGTAGTACTGCATCCTTCATAACTCCAAAAAGTCTTTAGTTTTATTATATTTATAAGTGAAAGATAGTCTGTACCATTTTTTCCCGGAAAAACACGAGCGCCTGGAGTCGTGACGTGTAAAGAATCACGACCGCCAGTAGGCTTTTGCGTTGAGAGTGTTTGGAAGCTGTGACATAACCGTGAGGAAAAAACCATCATCCAAAACAAACCATGGCTAACTGTCAGATTCAGCCGTATATTTATGATCCAGAATCAGATCCAGAGGCTGAAATTGAACAAGAGCAGCAGCAGCAACGACTACAGCAGGACGTCTCTATGTGGTATGTACTGAAACTGTATATATTTGCTTAGCAGTTTTGGAAAATGACTAAGTTCCACTTTATGTTTTTTTTTTTTTTTAAGGTGTACATGTGGAAAGTGCAGTTTGATGACAACATCGCATGTTGTTTACTTGATGTTCTTACGCGTCGATAGTTAAGTTAACAACACAGAGATATTTGAAGCAGTTTTACTCACCACCTGCGGTTCCAACACACGATTGTGACCCTTTTTCGTTGGGATTGCATTATCCTTAAGAAATAAACGATGTGCAAATTGGGCCTCAAACTGGGCCTTGTTTGTAAAACAAGCATCTTCGAAATGCAGGGAACAAACACAAACACTTGCACAACTCTGTTGATGCTCTGTAAAAATAAACTCCATCCACTGGTCCTTTAATGCTGTTTTTTTTTTTGGTAATCTGTGCATTGTTGTCTTGCCCTGGCAACCAAAAACACACTTCTTTTTTTGTGACATTTCGCGACGCTCTCGGTCTGATCAGTGAATGTCTCGTCTATGCTCTGCTATATGGGAGCGCGTGCTCTTCCGGGGGGAGGTGCCAGGACCCATATAGGGAAATTCCGCTCCATCTAACGTCACACGGAGCTATACTTGAAAAAAACTTTCCGAAACTTGTGACAAACCGGAAGAGGTATTTTTGGAACAGAAATACTCCTTCAAACGCACAACTTAATTTTTGAAACTTTGCCCATGTTTAGCATCCAACTCTTTAACAGTGTAAAAAACTCAGTATGCATGAAATAGCATTTCACCCCCCCTTTAAGAAGGCAACAGTAGTTTTAAGGACGAAGTTATCCATGAGCACAACTGTATAATCTATAGTTACAAGTAACTTGAATTTATTACCTTTTGACAGACAGAAATCATTATGAGAAAACATATACATGTTCTATTACTATTTAAATACACAAACACTTGTTTCACGCCAGCATGTTATTTTGCAATTATAAATGTCCAATGACCCCATCCCACAGTTCTTATTCCGAATAACCTTACACCATTTAAAGACTATAAAGAAAGAAATGAATACTTTCATTCAGCAAGTAGGCATGCAAGTACCAGTAAACACATTCATAATATTTCAAAAGGTTTAAAAAAAAATAAAAAAAACATACTTACTGACTAATAACACTGACAAATAACAGACTTACTGACCAGAAACTTCTGTATATAAATTGAAATTACGATAATATTTAAATTTAAATGCACACACGCTTCTGGCATTTGTGCACCACAAAGACACTGTGGTTAAAAACATGACAAAAAAACAACAGCTTTTTGCACCTTCATCTCTGTGTCATTTTAGTGACATCATTTCTCCACAGCAAGGATCCTCAAAGGAAAGATGGATACTAAAGAAGCAACAGTACAGGACTCTGACAGGCGGAGTAAATTCAAAAGGCACCTATAGCTCACGTCCCACTGCAGCCCCACATCTTAGTCCTTCCTCGCTGGTTTTATATCTACCAGCAGCGGCAGAAATGAGTCAACAGTTTAGCCTGGCAAACACCCAGGGACACACAGTGCCAGGACTGGACTGACCTTGGGCATGCCAGCTAAGGTGCCAGCGCTTGAACTCTGTGACAGACTGACATTGAATGAGGTGTGCCAAACAACACACTCCTCCTTGCTGACATTTGGGTACGTGAACAGAGAGATGGACTGTAACATTACTGTCAAATGTGTTTTTGTTTCAAGGGTAGACACTGAGATTTTTCCCCTGGGAAGCACGACTACAAAATGATGAGGACATGTAAAATGATGCTGTGTTGAGCGGCCAAAGCAGATGGAGGTATAAAAGCATGGTGTGCCCAGTGTGCCAAAACAGACAACAGAGGGATGAGAGGAGGAGGATAAACACTGAGCAGAGGAATACATGTAGAACTAGATAGAAAAATAGATAGAGTAGTATAAAGACAGAACAGATGGACGGACAGACGGACAGACAGACAGATAGATAAATAACTTACCATTGCTGAACTTCTTTCTCTGTAACTGTAGGGGGAAACAGGAACATAATAAATAAACTAATAAATTAAAGATGAAACAAAATACAAAATATACATTTGTCTGTGCTACATTATCATTACATAATATCTGATTGCCTCTTGTGATTCAGCCTGTCCTCTAAAATGCACAATACCAACACTTTTTATGAACTCACTTGTAGGTCATTGACATTAATTTAACACTTAGCTAACACATCTATCCTAAGTGACTTGCAGAAGACTTATTAGACACTCTGTAGCCTCATACGCTTCATAAGAGGTAACAGGGCTAACAAAAAACAATGCAAACACAGAAGTGAGAGCCAGAAGACAATGAGTAGGCTGTGGTTCGTTGGTCAGCAGCATTTGGCGGAATACATAAGCTTGTGATTTACAAATGCAAAACAACAAATCCCCTGACATAATATCATATTACTCTCATCTCTGCATTCTGAGAGGCAGCTTTCACAGTTGGACCCCAAGAGTCCCTCCTCTAACAAACTTGAAGAGCATGGCTGCTCATCTATTCTTATGAGGAAAACTGCTTGAGATTTAAATGAGTACAGACGGAAAACAGCAGTTTTGCAATTTCAATTGAAACACGTATGGATAAAGCATCTTATTTGGAATATGCTAGGGAAATCAATTTATCAGAAATGCTATCTAATTGCAAATCAATCATTACATGCAGACCGGTTAATAAGCTTTTGATGCCATAATGAAGGTGATCCAAGCCAAGTGAAATTCAGACAAACTCTCAAGGATGAACATAAAAAAAAGTAGAAGTCTTCACCGAAATTTTAGTTTTGGGATGCATTCGACTCAGCATGAGCCAAGGAATTTTTCTTCTAGACCTTACTATGAGTGCAAATTTGGCATATTGGTGGTGCCAGAGAGTTTGAAATTTGCTATGCCAGACACAGGATGTCAAATACAGCACAGCATGGGTTTAGTTTACATCTGCTGTAACTGGAAATCTTCATGTAAATAACAATTAACGTCTACTTCTGTCGTGTTTGACTAATGGCAGTTTGATTGGTTCGAGAATTCATCATTTGTTGATAATCATCATTAGTGAAATATGGCTGTTTGTGCAGTTAGTGGCTCAAGCCCATCACGGAAGCAAGAAAAGCTTTTGAAGATTTGAGTGGGCAATGTCTGTCTACCTTCATCCTGTCTCACTAAAACCTCCTTTGGGAATGCCGTGCTCCATTTGTGAGGAAAAGATGAAGAGAAAAGAGATTAAGACAGAAAAAAGTAAAGAGACTTGGACACCTAGCTTCTGGAAAGAAGGCAGAGTTATGAAACCTTATTGGCTATTCAAACAGGACACTACTCTTAGATATATATATATATATATATATATATATATATATATATATATATATATATATATATATATATATATATATATATATATATATATATATATATTTATTACGGGAAGTAGTGGCCTAAGGGTTAGAGAGTATGACTCCTAAGGTTGTGGGTTCGAGTCTCGGGCTGGCAGTACCATGAACCCCCAACTGCTCCGCGGGCGCCGCAGCATAAATGGCTGCCCACTGTGTTCACAGTGTGTGTGTGTTCACTGCGGTGTGTGTGCACTTTGGATGGGTTAAATGCAGAGCATGAATTCCGAGTATGGGTCTCCATACTTGGCTGTAAAAAAAATATAAATAAAAAGATATTATATACTGTTAACAATATGTAAATTCTGTATGCTAAGAACAATTGGATGACCTAATATTGGTTCAAATGTAAAGTACAGAGCTTAGTTCTAAATTGGCTAACTTCTACTGGATTTCCAGGATCTTAGAGTCCTTTTATGCTTCTACATGAACAACTAAACACTGGATATCATTGAAAATGGCATATATAGGTTGCATATTCGGGTAAATATGAAAGCACCAAAACTGACACCACAGCCTAATGATTTAGCATTGTTTTCAGATCACTTGAATTGCTTGTAGGAACTAAAAAGTTAAGACACATTCACCGGGAGCATCTTGGTAACTGGTGGTGAAGGGCACACTATTGAAATAACTGTGCTTATTAGTTTTAGATAAATCGAAATTGATCGTACTTCACAGAAAACTGATTTTGTTATGTGTTTTAATGTAGACTGTATGCCATTATTTGCTTTATACCAATAGTCCTGCCTTACTCAGAAATGTTTATGAAGGTAACAAACTAAACTTATTTTCATAATTAAATAATGATTATTCATAAGTTTTTGTTGCAAAACAACGCAAAAAATGCAGAAATAATAGCATTGCAATTTTTTGGAAAAGCCACAGCCAACTCCATAAATTTGGCTGGCCATGATTAGAAATAAACTCAGCAAAACCCTGCTGGGATTGCTTCAGGCAACAAATGATGCATCCATGCTGCCCTCAGAAAATCGACCAGATGGAGGAATCTTTGTAGGATGTTACGCAAACATTGGACTCAAACATGCCTCGATGCTTTCCTATCTTTATGTTCTCCCTGAGAAGTCAACATTTTTCAGGTTCCTGACACAGTCAGTGTGTGCAGACCCTCGTTTGTCACTATTAAACATTTGTATGTCTAATACGTTTCACTAAATGGTCTGCTGAGAGGAAATTGTGTGAATTCATGCTAGCTTTTTGTTTTATACGAAAATGACTCCAACATCCCTCCTTCTCATTTTATGAATGACTCTGCAGCCAAGCTCTCTTTGTACTAAGACCAATAATCACTTGGAAACCATACAGAAGCAAGATCTTTTCAGATGCCTCCTCGCAAAGTCACAGGAAATCATTGTTGAGGTGGACTGTTCTAATGGGGGTAAACAAAGAGTTTGTATTTCAAGCTCTGAAAACGAGATTTAGAAAAGCGTGACGGAGAAGGAAATGACTGGCCCCTTCAGACACCCTGTCACTATCACAATGGCAGTGAGCAATTAAAGGCACGGATCAAACGAACAATGGAAATACTTTGCAAACCTGTGTGATTTACTGATTTACTGCAATGGAACATAAAAGGTAACCACCACCCTTTTCAATATAATGAAAGAGAACAAGGAAGAGGGGCAGTTAAGCTCCAAATTGGCAAAAAAAAAAAAAAAAAAGCCACAATAAAACCATTGTAAAAGTAGTCTATAAGAACAAATTCAGTTCGATTTTTAGATGAAGCACTTAAGCCAGTTTAAACAAATGTTCTTAATCAGAAATATTTTTAATTCAATAAACCTGATAACAAGTATATACTACTTTTATAAAAGATTTATGGTGCTTTTGTCTTTCTGAAATCTTGAAAAGTTTGACTAGTGTATGATTTAAAAAACATTATGTTCAACAGAAGAAGAAAAAGTCATACAAGGGCATGAGGGTGAGTAAATGATGGCAGAATGTTCATTTTTTGGTGCATTAGTACTTAAAGAGTTCACACGCTCCTATTTCATTTGGACTATATAGCTACTAACACTCTAAAGGGAACCTAAAATGTCAATTGTATGCAAATCTGCTAACTGAAAGGGCAAAACTTTAATGGGGCAGTTGCTCCACTGCTCTGAGCGCATAGTGAGCTAAAGCACCATTGGAGATTACATGTAGCACTTTACTGAGATGTGAGCTGGCAGTGATATAGGCCTTTGTTTAAATTTGCCTCATTTAATCATTCAGGCCTCTAATGCCCAGTGCTGTAGTTCTTTGAGGCTACAATTCTCCACAGAGCTGCAACAGTAGCTTACATGCGATCAATACCAGGAGATATGTCCTCCATTAAATAATCGAATAATTGCTATGGAAATGCCAGTGTTACATAACCCAACAAAAAAGAAGTGCCTTATATTTGTAGTGAAATGCCATGGAAAATCTGTTTCACCACACTGAATAGGCGAGCCAGTGTTCTGATTGATAAGCTTTTGATCAAGGCCTTCCTGGCAGAATGAAAAAATCTTCTGCCTACATTAAAATCTAGTCTATATTCATGCACGCTTCCCTTTGCACTTCACCACGCAAAAAACTCAATCATGTAGCCCACTCAAATAAACACTTGCAGCAGCAAGCCTCCACAGCTGTAAAACAAGTTAAGCTGTCCTTTAATTGCCATAAACATATGCAAAATGCAGACATGAAACGGCTGAAAGTGTAGATTGAATTAGTCGGTTGCATCTGGGATGGCAGTGGAGAGAGAGAGAGAGAGAGAGAGAGAGAGAGAGAGAGAGAGGCCAGCTGTTCATTTTGAAAAGAATCGAAAAGAGTCAAAAATGTCAAGAGTCAAATTATGTTCTAAGGTGTATGTGGCACTTATGATTTCAACCATTTTTAACATGTTTTACATACTATATTTGTTTATTTACTACAGGTTTAAATGGATAAATTATTGTGAATCAAAACCTGCTTATATTCAACTTTTATTCAGACTAAACTGACTTCAAAGACATTTTATGACATATAATTTTGAAAATCTAATACAATATTATTAATATCTAAAGACTAACAGTTAAATAGAGATCAGCTAATTTATGTTCAAGTGCACCAATAAATAAGTACAAAACTGCTTGTCTCTATCAAAAAAAAAAAAAAAAGGTTAATTCCTGGTAATCCTACACTGCAAAAACCTGTATTTTAGGTGTAGCATTCATTTCCCTTTCTTACAGTAGTCCCAGACAATAGAGCTAAGCAAAAGCAAACCTAAAAATACACAATTGACAACTTCTTCCCGATTAAAAACATAATTTCTAGCTATGGGCTCCAGCTTATAGAGACTTGAAAAATGTACAGGAACAAAAGAATGAGAGACCGATAAAGGTTACAAATGGGGATGAGGAGAAAAAAATTACAAAAGAGGGTAAAGATAAGGGACTGCTGAGGAGAGAGAGGGGTAGGTAAGAGGGATACATGGATAGAAAGAGAAATGCAATGTCCTTCAGCTGATAAGGCTTTAATTACAGTATTCCATTCCATGCTCACAGAGAGGCAATTAAATGGGAGAGAGAGACTCGGAGAGAGAATAAGAAAGAAAGAAAGAAAGAAAGAAAGAAAGAAAGAAAGAAAGAAAGATAGAAAGAAAGAAAGAAAGAAAGTGAGGGCCATGGAGTCCATCCCAACACGGAGGCACATTTCCCTGCATGCTGTAATTTCCTGCCCAGCATCTTTCCATGTAGCGCCCACCACTGAGCCCAACACACAGCAGACACCATTATTAGGAAGCCATTGGCTGTCACTTCCCATTCTATATCTGCATGACTTCAAGCCAGCGCTGCCTACTTTAACATGCTCACTGCTTATTAACACCGACACTATTTACTCACAGTGTCTTGGCTTCTTTTCATAAGTTTGATGAAAAAAAGATCATCGTAAGATGTTTTATATTTGGCTTCCTAAATCATTTCTAATAAACGGATGGTCAGGTTAGGTATTTGTTCTTAGTCGGTTCAGAAAGTGTAACCTAATATAGAGTTTTATATTGTCACACAGATTCATTTAGCTGTAAATCTTTGTAAAAAAAATAAATAAACTATGGTGCATTCTAAAACTCTATTTGTAGGTGCATGCTACTTCTTGTACTTTTGTACTGCACTATGCCATTGTGTCTTCAATATGAAAATGTACAAAATTGAAATACCCAGATGATGCACTTAATTAACCCTATATATATATATATATATATATATATATATATATATATATATATATATATATATTACAACTAAACTCACAGGACTTCCATATATTTGCATTTGAAAATAGCAAAAACTTTTCTTGATATTTCTTGATAAGCTGGATGGCAACAGTTTCTAAGATAGGATTTGATTAATATATGAACAACAATTAATTTCTATATAAAGAGACAGCAAACTAATGGAGAATGCAAAGAAGGCCTACAGTGAATTGTGTCCTTAGAATTTCCAATGCTTTTGTCATTTAACTGCATTAGTTTTAGAATTGAGATCTTGGCTCAGTGTGTTTACGTATATAGCTTATGCATCCATGGAAACCCAATCTGCTTCACTGGCAGAGAGCAAGCTACTTTCAGATATCTCTCTGGGCAACCACCAGCCTGATTGCAGATCTCAAGACCGACCAATTTGCATATTCAGAAAGCTTGAGTCCCAATTGGGGGGCTTTTAAAACATGCTGATTAGGCCCACTTACAGGCTTCTGCTAATCACAATTTGTGATGCCACAAGAATTGTGATTTCTTGTCACAAAATATATGGGGTATCTTGAGTGTGGATTAAACAATGTTGTTTTCAAACAATTAGCTCATATTTCTAGTCTATTAATTAGTGCATGTGCTGGACCCAAGAGGATAACAGATGAATAAAAAAATGTGGTTTTAATAGCCACCGTGGCCTTTTTACGCAAAGGCTGAAAAAAAAACATGGCTACGAAACAGCATTTATCACATGCATCCTTAAAAATAAATATTATTTTATGGTTCCCTATAGAAACTGTAACATCTACTGAATGTTTCTTTTGCATTTGCACAAGTTAAAAATGGATCTTTAGATTATTAAAAGTCCTTCACACTAAAAAAAAAATTAAGGTTATTTGGGGAACCCAAAGTGGCTCTTTAATTGTTCAATGAAACCTTCATTCTTAAAAGTGTAGTCAGAAAGCACTTACAGTAGGTCTTCCTGGTTAGTTCCTCCACCACCTCAGGTTTGAGCTTGCTGTTTGATTTCCCCATGCTCTCCAGACCTCCTGCAGATAGGTTGTGTGGTCCAGCGTGGAACAGAACTGTACCAGAACTCCTTACAAACTCGTCCTCTTAAAGCAGAATCTCAGAGACCCAAATGCACCAGCAAACTGAGAAACAGATCAGCTTTGCCAACAAATCCAAGGACATTCATCCATTGCGAATTTCCGGTGCCTTTTTGGCTTTCTGGGCAATTGTAAAATCTTAAGTCACTATTTGGATCCTTCTTACCCAGCAGGACTCTCAGAAATTCATCCTCAATGACAGCCGCCTCAGACGAGTCCTTCTGAACTGTTGCTCCTTAAATAAAAGCCCATTCGTTCAGCCGTCTGCTCGAGTACAAGTCTCAGATGCTACCCGCGTTCTGTCAGATTCTTCACTGCGAGGTGCGAGGCTTTGAAATGTATCAGAGTGCCAATGGTTAGAGGAGACACTTGCACGCTGTGTTCTGCGTGCTCTCTCTCGCTCACACTTGAGCGCCAATTCTCTCTGGCTCTCCACCCACCCTCCCTCTCTTCTTCTTCTTTTTACTCCCTCTCTACGTCTGTCTTGTTAGCGCTGAGTGACTCTTAAAGGAGATGCCTTGCTCTCGTTGTCTTGGCAGCTGAGATGAGAGGGTCTAGTAGAATTGAAAGAGAAGAATAAACTTAGTCCTGGTTCTGGTAGATGACGACAGAATCTACACTGGCGGTGATTATTGATGTATTATTAGGTGTACATTTTTTTCAAAGTGACAAAAAGGATAGACCAAAATCCGGTGGTGAACAAGGCTGCTTAGATTTGCCACCGCTGAGCGCATCAGACAATAAGTGGAAGACTTAGAAAAAAAAAATTTGGTGTCGCAGTCTGCTGACAGCAGTCTTTGACACAAGACATTCACCTTCACCTAGTAACTGCTTGTTTGCTTATCTTCAGGCCTGTTCTTCCTCACGCCTTCTGTAGTTCAAAGCAATAACTCTTGTTCACCAAAGGCCTGGCTGTTCGGAGAAACCTGCGGGCACAAACAGCAACGATATCAGACTGCACTGGAAGATAACAGTGTCATGAGTCCAGCAATCTTGATCGAGCCACCGAGAGATGAGGGGGAAATCGCTGACCACACACTCTCCATGCAGAAAGCTCTCGTACTTGACTTTCATGAGAACGATTTTCTCCCTGAGCCTGTGTAAGGATGGCACAATGCACTGTTCCTCTGCCAGCACTGCAAGTGCATCAATATCCTGAACAGAGGTCAAACTGCATTAGTCAAATTATGTTAGGAGCAGTCTGAAGGATTCTATATTTAGTTAAGGGTTGTAGAGTTCAGTTCTACTGATATAGCTACAGTATTATTGTTTCAAACAATAAAATGTTTCCTGTTATGGGAGCTTAGGCAATGAATAATAAGCATAAAATTAAAAACATAAAAGCTACAGTAAAAAAAATATAAAAAGGGGTATGGTTAACAAGTAGTCTATCTTCCTCTGATCTTGTTATCAGTAACTGGGGAAATGTTTCGAATCAAGGCACAGAACACAAAAATAGCTCATATATAATCATCTTATACGGGCCATTCAAAGCAAGCTTTGAGATCAGATATTACATTATAGTCTCAATGCAATACTGAGCACCAAAACTAATAACCTCCTTACATCTGCTGCACTCATATTCAATGCTATACTGTGTGCACTAACTGCCTGCACAAGCCATAAAATGCTGGAACAACCTTAGATGGGTGAAGAGATGCATCTTAACCATACTAACTGACAAAGATAAATAATATATAGCTGTACTGCTTTATAAAGGAAATATTGTAGATATACGATTGGTGTAAGATGTGGTAAAATGTGTGAAACAGAGGAAATGTCTCTATTATTTAAGCATTATTGGTATTTTGGTAGTGGTAATTTAAATCAATAAGAGGTTTTCAATGACTGTCGGTTACAACAAACACACACACACACACACACACACACACACACAAATCAAAATACAATGTAATGTTACAGTAATACTGAAATGCACTGAAAAAAAACAGGCATAATTGCAGTGTTCAAATGCCAATTTTGCAACAACAGAAATATGCTTACATTTATTTGTCTGAGGGCCTTAACCATTTATAGTAACAATATCTATCGTAACTATGGTATTTGAGCGGAAACCCAGGTTACCATGGTAATGTTGTTAGAAGGGGCGCTCTGAAGTCTGAATTTGGCTGAACAACAGCTCGGGGTCTAACGTTACTGATAAAGCGATAGGCTATGTGTTTACACGATTACGGTCCTTTAAACGTAAAGAGCCCAAAATAACTCGTTTTGACAGTTGCTCTTCGACCGCTATCACAGCAAACCGCAATGTAGTGAACGTAAAGCATACTAGGACGTTACCTGTAACACATAACTGGAGTGAATAACCCCCTACCTCTTATTTACAACCATCTTTCACTGAAACTTCAGCTGTGAAACTTAATAGACGACTCCTTGTATCCACAGGAACTCTTCTAGCACGGAGAATAAGGGCATCTTGCCATCAAGCTACGTGTCACACAAACCCTTCTCCAGGGTCTAACTGTTACAATGCAATGTTTTTGAATGAAAGTCAGCGTCAGGTGACACTTACCGATCTGTACCTAGCTTTGGGATTTTTTTGTTATTCATAGATTGCTCTATGTCTGTCAGGATGTGTTTGGGTTGGGTTCCTCCTGCTCTGTCTCTGAGTGTCTGTAACCTTCATTCAGACGGGACTGGTCCCGCAGACTCTCCAGAGGCTGGACAAACTCAACTCACCGCTCTCCATTAACCCCTCAGTTCCTCTTGGGTAGTGAGCTTTCGTTGTAAATACGTACTTCACTTTTTCAATTGGGATATTTAAAGGATATTTATACTACTACTACTACTACTACGAATAATAATAATAATAATATTAACAATAATAATAATAATAATAATAAATAAATAATTTATATTATCCCTTAAAATATTAATATTATTATTTTATACATATACAGTAGGCTATGTATACATACTATATACTGTACCCTACACACACACACACACACACACACACACACACACCCATGTGTGTATATGGATAGCTGCTCATCTTGCTGAGAACCATCTGTCTGTCTGTAACCTGGATAAAAAGAAGAAGAAGAAGAAAAAAGAGAGACCTACATAACCTACATATTCCCACCACCAGGAAATCAGGTTAAGCTGCTATTTAATACAGAACAAAAAATGTCTCATTTTTAACTCATCCTGTGCCTCACTTTTTGTCACAATATAATAGGACTGGCACTACCTGTATTTACAGTACAATGTTGTTCAATCGTGAATAGGCAAAATCAAGTAAAATTATGTGCAAGACACTATTGTGAATAAATATGTCAAAATAAGCATAAATTACACTGCTATTACTCTCTATTTACCATATAAAACAAATGAATGCGTGGTTGATGAATGTGCGAAAAGGAGAGCGAGGGAGAAGATTGACTTTAAGTACCTTTTAGAATTCATAGTATTTCATAATGTCTTTCATTATCCCATAACTTATTTCTTGCTAGCTTAAAAACCTAAGCTTTTTCCTTTGAGATTTTTTTTTTTAATTCTTCAATATGTCTAAAACTAATATTTTTTACAGAATGAAAAATGAGCCAGAAAATAAAAGCAAATAATTTTTTTGTCCAGATAAGTGAAAAGTGCAATTTATTATGGCTTTAATTCTGCGCAACATGATTGTGATTGCAAAGTAGCAGCAGATGGAGTGTTGTACCTGAAAATGGATTGACTAAAGCTATTTCATAATGCTCAAAATATTGAAACTAAATGGTACCTTTTGGCTCCCTGTTTAAAGGAAAATCATTTAGCCTAGTAATACTTACTAAAGGGGGTTGCAGCACACAGCCTGTGTAGTTACAACTGCCAAGCGATGTGTATACTGTATGTTTGGCATGCTCGCGGTTGATTCCGGCCCCTTTACCATCTGTTATTGGCTATATCAAGCTCACAGTTTCACATGAACCAAAAGCATTAATTAGCTGTGCAGTTATATTTAAAAATGCACCCTTGTTTCAGCCTTTGATTGCTTTTCAAGT
>NC_068403.1:15893584-15963584 GCF_023724105.1 Carassius gibelio | reverse complement strand
ACTTTCCGTCTAAAAGTCCTTCCTTGGTCTTATCCGTATTTCTTTGCACGTTGAACACACATAGGCCACAACTGGAAATAAAAAAAAACTGCAACTGCGTTAATTGCGGTATTTTTTTTTTACGCGTTAAATATTTCAAATTAATCGAATGCGTTAACGCGCTAATTTTGACAGCACTAATATATATATATATTTTAAAATGCATTAAAAGTATATGACTGTGAATTTTAATGATTATTTGGAATGCTAAGTTATAAAAAAAAATGTATGGAAATACATTAATATGGTGCTAAATGAACGTTATTAGGCCAGGGTTAAAACGCAACTCCCACTTTTAAGTATTACCCAGCAGGGCGTCCTTGGCCCGATGAAAAAAATAACAAAAAAACTCTGAATCATTTCAAAGCTTGCAGCCCCTCTAGGCTAATATTTGTGACATTTCATGCACTTCCTGAAATGCATGTCTTCTCGGTTTGTCTAATTTTTGTCTGAAGGGTCATCTGGTGTTAGACTTTTCCTGTCCACATCTGTGAGCACCCGTCTATAAGCTCAAATGCTGGAATGACGAAGACCCTCAAGCAACTGAGGGTGTTTGTGTGTTGGTTTGCCCATGGTTGTACAGATTAAAGCTAACGGTAGTCAGAGCAAATCCTGTGCTGTGCTGAGGAACCCAGCACTGGGTCTAATAAGGCAAAGGACATGTGGTATGGGGGAAAAAAAAAAGCCGAAAAAGAAAAAATAGCTTGTTCTGTTCTCCTCTCTAAGTGGCAGACAAAAACAGGGTTCTTCAAAGCCATTATAATGTCTCTCTCCAGACTGACGTATGATGCGGCTGAAAAAAAAAAGAGTTGTTGGAGTATGCGCTTTTCATATTTCAGACTTGATGGTGGAACGAGGGGGAGCTCAGTCAGAACGAAGATGAAAGGAATAAGAGAGAAGAGCCGAGATGAAAGCGCTGATAGAGGCCTGTGGCCCTCATATTCATTGTGACGTTACACTTTTTAGTGTGTGTATGCATGTAAGGGTTGGTTTGAGGGGTGGGGGTCGAGTTAAACAGATGTGTGAACACAAATCGGGGGGAATGAAGAAAGAAGCAAATGTTTATGAGTGTGTGTGTTTGTTTCTGAGAACATATCGAACTGTGTTTTGCATTGGTGTGCCACAGAAACTCATCTAATTGCAAGCCACTTGAAAGGTAGGATGATTGAACCCGTCACCTATCCCTATTTCTATTTTTTCCACCTCCCTTTAGTCTGTTTCACTTTATTCTCTTCTGATGCCACAGCACTTCGAATTAACCCACCTCTGTGACGACTTGTGAACCGCAAGAGAAAACGCCCTTGAGATCTACTATCAAACACAACCATGACTTTCCTGTTTCAGTGGATAAACTTTATGTGGAAGAATATTAGATTTTTATATTTTCCAAAGTAAATGTATGTGCCCAAACTCTAACAAAACGTATATGCCCTAAAACCACTTCTAAATAATTGCACAAAGCCTAACCTACTTAAGGGATGCTCAAGGGTCAGAGGATTTTTGAAACTTGTCTTTGGATGCTTATGGGATCTACTCTTTGATGAAATACTGAAATATGGTATATTTTACTAGTAAATGTTAACAGTGTTACACCTAGTCAGAGCTGACAGCCTTGAGGACAGCACTCTGACTCACAGTGTGGATGTGCTTTAGTGTTCAACCTGAAATTAAAAAAATATATATATATATATGTTTTTCTTCTTAAAATTCTGCCTTGTTGCCATGCCTAGATATGTTATATGAATAAAGTAAAAAAAATTAATAATAATACAAATGCTTAAACAAAAGGTTACACCTTCTTTTAGTATTCTAAGTTATAATTTATCTAATATTATGAAATATTATAGTCCGAGATGTATATACAGTATGACAAAGCTATAATTTAGCAGGATGTTAAAATGGATGCTTGAGTCATAAATAAAGATCAGATTTTTCTTAAAATTACCAGGCTTTGCAAAAAACTACAAATTTCTTTGGGGATGTTGACTCAACAGAAGGCGTCAGCAGTAATTTAAATGAGCTTTCATTTTTCTGTAGAATAAACTACAATTACAAATACGTCTGATTTCCAGAACAGATTGCAGCTTTGAATGATTATATATGTGACTGGGCTTGAAAACTTTGTGGGAAACATAAGGCAATTAAGAAAACAAAAACGAAAACATACTGTATTTGGGGCTTTACTGAAACATTTGGGGCTTAAGCATCGGAAGGCCTCCTGTAGCTCCCCATGCCCATTTCTGTATACTTTAATAAAGAAAAATAAGAAGCTAAAATAAAACATACTGTATGTACCGATGCAATGCTGAATTTGCATTTTTTTTGCACATCTGTTATGTGTTGCAGTATCTATAGTGATGCAGTACAGTAAAAAGTGCTGTTCGTTAAAGTGCTTAAAGACTGCAGTGCATTATAAATGGAAAATGTGAATTACAGTTCATTAAGCTACAGTACAGTATACGCAAGAAAGGTTGCGGAGTAATCAGTGGTCGGCTTCAAAGATCCTTTAGCACAAATGCTTTTTCTGAGTTAATTAACGTGGCTCCTTTAGTAAGCTTAAAACATCAGGGAGCTTGGCATTAATTACAAATCTACACGTTTTACTTACAAACGCACACAGATAAAGAAACATTTCTGGTAGATCTTCTGGGATTTAAAAGAAGTTACAAAAAGTACATTTAATTGAAATCCAACTGAGGGCTTAGTTTACTCAGCATGTGTTAACTGTGTCACACGCTTTACAATTCCTTGCAAAAGTTGCAGACCAGATGAAAAAACAAAACCAACTAAGAACCACTAAATTCAAGTATTAATCTATACTATGCCACAAATGCAGTCAATTGACTTTGAACTGAGAATATTCCGTTAATATTACTATGAACTAGAAAGGTCCAACATCATGAAATAGCTCACATGTAATTAATTCTCTCTGTATAAGGAATACAGCAAGAAGCAGCACAGAAATGAATATGGAAATGGAATTTATTTAAGGAGGATATATAAAACAAAAAGTCAAGCCGCATCAGAGGAGAGAGGCAGAGGTCTTTGTGAGGCAGATGAAAGTGGCTCATCAAAGACAGCGACTCTAGCTATGCCATTCCAGCTACGTCCCTTCTCTCCCCGTTCCCTCCTCTCTTGTTTTAGAGATAGGGTGTATTTGTACAACCAGCTCTCTGCAAAACATCAAACAGGGGTGCAAGACAAAGGATGATAGTGATATTTTAAGAGGTTGGGGGAATGTATGTGAGCGCACAGTGTAATTTTTCCGCATACGTTTGCGCCTCTATTTGATCTGGCGACGTACAGGTAGCCTGTTCCACAGCATGAAGTCAGCTCCATTTAAACAATTTCATTCTAGAAAGATACCGTACTTGCTTTTAGTGGTCTAATGAAAGCGCATTAAATAAACTGATTTCTCACCATAATAAGCATGTTTCAAAAAGAAGCAGATATAAAAAAAAAAAGAAAAAAAAAAGGTGTAATTAGAACAGAAATGGACCCAGATACAAGGGAGCAATTAGGCTGTCTTATTATAATCATCATCATTATAACCAGCTCATGTAAATTTACTGATATTTGGTTAAGTACAATTCCATGCAAATGTCAACCTTTCCATTGGATAATGAAGTGTTTACCCAAAGAACCTAACCTCGTTTAGATCTCAATTTTACTGAATTAATGCGTTCTAATGGAATAATTAAAGGGAATTTTTGTTGTTTTCCCCCAACACAACTTGTTCACCACAATAACACAAGCTACGTTTGATGGCTTTAAAAATCTACAGTACATGAAGATTTTCAAAGGACACATTTTTGCGTTTAAATATATCAACTGAAAATGAAACGAAACTGAACCAAAGGCACACATGTAGGGACATTTTCTCATATAAAAACCATTTTGAGCATTTCAAGTGTATGCATTATAAAAAGTGTATGCAACAGTGAAAGAACAATTACTGTTACATCTAATGCATACACTTGAAGTGACGTGACATTCAGCCAAGTATGGTGACCCATAGTCAGAATTCGTGCTCTGCATTTAACCCATCCAAAGTGCACACACACACATTGTGAACACACACACACTGTGAACACACACAAAGAGCAGTGGGCAGCCATTTATGCTGTGGCGCCTGGGGAGCAGTTGGGGGTTTGATGCCTTGCTCAAGGGCACCTAAGTCGTGGTATTGCCAGCCCGAGATTCAAACCCACAACCCTAGGGTTAGTAGTCAAACTCTCTAACCACTAGGTCACGACTTCCTCAAAATACTCAAAATGCTTATTCGGTCCATATCTAATTGGTCTAACTAAAGTCTACACAACACATCCTTTTAAATCAAAGCAGATGTTAAAACACAAGTCATTGCACATTTGCCATTTTCTTTTAAATGGTTAGATAGATCAATTTGGGCAACATACATTAAACTGTAGTAATTATGTAATGTAATTGTGCAGTTGTGTAGTGTATAGATGTTAAAGACATCTGTCCATTAAAGACTTTTATAACTTATAAAGTTTTATAACTTTTTATAATGTCCATATTTCCTTAAAAAGACAATAATCATCACAAACTTTCATTCTGTAGGTATTGTTGTTATTGGATTCTAGAAGTCCCAGAGTACATAAAAACAATAAATGTTCATTGTTGTCCATTCCCCAAGTTAATCACTCCAAAATGAGAAAGTAAATCTACAGCGAGATCTGCAGGGGTTTAGAAAAATGCATACAAATGGTGTGCTATAATTAGTACTTGCTCTCAGAAACTCCATTTCACATTGTGACTGCAAATGTCACATGCGTAACATTGGAATTGGCCTTAGCATTTTAACAAACCATCTGTAGTAAAACATGCCAAAATATCGTTGGTAATTAATGACATCGATTGATATTCGCTCAACATGTTGACAGCCACTGAAGCAGTTTCCCTTATCTTTCTTTTTCTTATTTCCAATTTCTAAAGACTACTCTTCCCCTTTCCCTACTCCCACTCTTTGATTTGTCCAAAAAACAGCGTTTGACCCTTTAAGAATTTGAAAGAAAATCAGAAAGTGCAGATAAGATTTGCGTATAATTTCAACATTCCCTTGACTACTTCTATCTCTGTATTTTCCTCCTTTTGTCATATATAATCTTTGGTGCACAAAACACTCTTTAAACAGAAAGTGAGAACTTCAAATTATCTTTCTGCCCTGCTGTCCTCTATATCTCTATTTTTTTCTTACTCTTGAATCTCCTTTCTTCTTTCAACACAAAGCATATCATACGCTCACACACAAACTCACCCTGCTGAACGAAGGAGCCGTAGACAAACCACATGGAGTTGTAGAGGGTCGTGGAGGAGACTGAACCCATCGGCAGTCTGGGAGGGTTCAACCAGTTGAGGAGATACACCAGAGTGCCCACCAGTATCACTGTGCCGGCGATACAAGCCCACAAAGACAGGTCGAAAGGGGCCAGGCAAGCAAACATATCCACCGTCCTCTCCGCCTTCCTCAGCAACACACCGACGGAGTAGTCCATGTAGCGAGTGGTGAAGTCTATCACACTCTCCCGCTCAGGAGTGATGGTCAGGGCTGACAGACCTACATCTGCTCTCTGCCCAGCAAAAAGACACACAGAGAACCAACATTTAAAACCAGATCACACAAAGAACACATTTATATATGCAGCACACTTACAGCATAAAACAAGAAAAATATTGGGCCAATCCAAACACTGAAAAACTGCAAATGAGAGTAGAATTTCACAGAAAACACACATTAACAATCATATTAAATTCTTAAGATATAAAATGATTGAAATATTGAAATATTGAAATATTTACAAAAGTATTTGGCAAAAATGGATTCCAGTTTCCAGTGAACACTAAACAAATGAGCTGCAACAGAAAAACAGTGTTTTTCCTTTCTGTGCCTTTACAGACTTGTGTAAATGAACTCTTTAAATGTAAAATTACCTTTTTGCGTAATACGTTTTTGCAAGTTAGTGTCAGTTAAATATCTCTATGAAGAATGTTTTGAGACCCCTAAGTTATGTACATGATAAAACACTTGTCACAAAATCAACGGAAATTTGATTCCTTATGATATAAGCACTTTAACATTGCCTCGGGTTTCAGTAGCACAAATAGTGATTCATTCGATCCATTTAATCAGTTAAAACTGGCTATATCAATGAAACATTAATTGAGGTCCCCGTTTTTTTAAGTACATTTGTTTTGTAATCTATAAATACAAAATAAATGCTTTTTAAAAATATTATAATAGGTTATGAATTTTATAATAATATATTAATAATTTAGATTCTACTACACTTATTGTGACATACTGGCATATACTGTACAAGTAGCGTAAACAGGAGATCATGGCGCTTGCAACATCACGGTCATGGCTTCAACTCCTGGGTTCAGGGACTGAAAAATGCATACCTTGAATACTATATCTAGTCCTTATGTCTATATGGAGAAACACAGGGTAAAAAACATCAATCTTCAATACTTGGATACAAACATATTGAAATGTAAAAATCTATTTCCATTTGGAATCTCATCTTCAAAAAGAGATTAGCTTAATGATAAATGCTAATTTCCATTATGTTCAGTCAGTAAGTGTCAAAATTTAGCAATATAAATAAATAAAAATATCCACATCTTCCTCCAGTGAATACTGAGGCAACCCTGTATGCTGCCAAAACTAATATTGTTTTATGGCTTTAAAATGCTAAACAACATCTAACATGCTTTCTTTCCTTTTTGACAGTCCTGAAAATGATTGTGACTTAGTGCACACCGCAGCGGTGAGATCAGATGAGACCTCTGCAACCTGAGAGAGTTCCTGTCAAGAGACAGTACCGTCGGCAGAACAAAGGCATGCCATTATCATAGGACGAGAGCCAGTGTCACCTGTCTGACTCCCATTAACCTGACTGGCCACCTTCAGAGATCAGGGACCCCCATAGGACCTCTGTGCTCGAGGAGGGTTAGAGAAGCATCCGGCGCCCGGATCACTTCTCAAATGTTAATCCTCACAACAAGTGCCTTTCTGATTGTCTCGACCCTGAAACTTGCTAGTACTAGACTGCCTGCTTTATAACAAGGGCCTGACAAACTACACTTTTAGAAGAGAAGAGAATAATGAGGACTGGATAGACTGACTTCCTGTAAGTTGTACATCAATACAAATCTACTGAACTAACTTTTTGTTGAGTTATTACTTAAATGTAAGTGGCCGTATGAGAAGAATCAAGTTTTCTGTGATATTGTAAGATAAACTGTTTGATAGTTGTTGTTTTTTTTTCCCCATTGTTTTTCTTTCAGCTGAATAATAGTAGTTCAACAGTTAATTCAACAGCAAACAATACAAAATACATTTCAAACTGTTCCCTAGAGGTGCTGAATGTTTTTTTTTTTTTTTACTCTTTTGTAATGCAGAGCTATCAATTGAGGAACAAATAGACATCCTAAATCCATAATACCTTTAAAAGAATTTATAATAATTTATTCAACATTAACTACATTATAAGTACGATTAAATCAAATGACAGCTATGTATTGATGAAACACTCTGTTTTTGTGATACTTACGATTTTGTCTTTTATACCAAGTCAATTGCACATATGCTGCAATATTTTATATAAAAAATTACCTTTTGATGAGTTGTTAGGAGAGTATTAAGAGCTTTGAAAAATTCACCACTTACTTGTGAAAATATAATTTTTAAAAAAGGGATTGTCAAGTGCTGGCTTTATAAAACATCTAAGTGCAAATTGAAACAGTTAAAAAAATGTAACAAATGGGAACTTTAATCATTTATTTATGGATTTTTTTTTTTTTTTTTTTTTTTTTTTTGCTTAACTGACAGGATTCTAGCCAGCCAGACATGGCGTCCAATACATAATGATGTAAAGCATCATTAAAGTAAAGTTACATATTTTGTAAAGCATCCAACAAATAACACATCTACATCTATTGTGTAACAAGAAAAAAAGTCATGTGCATGAAGTAAGCACTATGTCCTGATGTCATTTTTTATGCCGCCACACAGAAAATTAACTCACAGCTGACTAAATCTGCTAATTTCATGGTCTGTCAGGTAAAAAATGCTTAGAAAAGCAGAATGGTTATATACTCTGCAAAAGTAATCTACTGTATGGATATACTGATTGATAATGATATTCCAAGTAAAGCCTGGCACAAAATAATATGATTCTGTGTGAGCTTCTAAACAAGAGTTTTGGGTTGAAATACAGCAGTATATATAAATATACACTGAAGTTTAAAAGTGTGTGAGATTAGATGCTTTAAATAAGTTTCTCATGCTTAACCAGAATGCATTTACTTGTTTTTAAAATACAGTAAAACAGTAAAATTTTTAAATAATATTACATCTTAAAATAAATGTTTTCTACTTTAATACATTATAAAATATAATGTATTCCTTTGATGACAAAGCTGGATTTTCAGCAGCATTTATGTCACATGAATGATCCTTCCAGGGATTCTAATAAAATTCAATAATTTTTTTTTGTAACGATGTAAGCCTGCGCTGTCACTTCAGTCATCCATTTTTAATGCACACTTGCTGAATAAAAATATAAATTTCTTCAAACGTAAATAAATAAATGAATGGTATTGATCACAAACATTTGTAAAGAAATTATTCTCCGCCTTTGTAATGCCCTGGCCTGTTGTATCATGTCACAACAGCCTTTTAAAAATAGTTTTTATAAGATCAGAACACAAAAAACAAATAGAAAATTGAAACCTCTTTTGCTGATGCTGAAATACCGAATAAAACATCAAAGGTTTTGTGTATCATGAAAGCACACAGATGTGAAGTTGCTGGAAAACAATGTGTCAACAGAGACCATAACAATGGGATTAGTGCTCCTTAATATTTTCCTTGCATTTGGTCTATCTCTCTGGAAATGAAGATAAGCAGCAGTACACTGTGGCACATGTTTCTGTTCCTCTGACCGAACAGTGGTGAGGAATATTCTCAGCGCAGGAAGCAGTAGGGATGGAGGTGTGTCACAGAACTGAAAAGGCTGTGGAATGGAAAACAGCAGGAGTTTTGGAGCAATGGACCCGAAAATGTGTATCTGACCTCTCACTGCTGCGAGATTTGCCTTTTGTTTATCTGCCAGTGGACAACATTTCAGTTTGAGGTTTTCCCTCATTCACATGAAATCTGTGCTCTTCTTTATCAAAGTAGTGCAGACTGTTTTGGAATACTATGGAAATTGAAAAGCCCAAGATCTGCAGCATTCAGCCAGACTGTATTATGGAAGGCAGTGCTGACTGCGCCCAAAAAAATTCTACAGTACATCATTAAAATAGTTTGAAATGATAGTTTCAGCTTTAAATAAGGATTAACACTTAAAGGGTTAGTTCAGCCAAAGATGAAAAATCCATTTCATTCCAAAACAATAAGACTTTCGTTTATCTTCAGAACACAAATTAAGATATTTTTGATGAAATCTGAGAGCTTTCTGACCCTGCATAGACAGCAATGCAACTGACATGTTTAAGGCCCAGAGAGATAGTAAAGGTGTAGCTTCAGTACATTTAATTTCATGCTCCCTAAATTACGATTTTTCACATCCTAGATAGCCATTGTGTCTTACCTTAAAAACCAGTTCTCCTATAAGACCATTCCATGTTCCATCAGCCTGCTGGCTGCCATATTTGTGATCAGGGGCCACGTAGATCTCATATTTGAAGCCAAGGTAGTTGGCCAGGGCGTCCAATACGTCGATTGAGAAACCCTGGTACTTCTTAGGTTTGCCAAGCACATTTTCTGAGACCATCACAAATGGTTCTTCCTGGAAAGAGCAATAGCAGAGAAATCATTTTATCAACTTATAAAGGGACTAAATCACTGAGCTAAAAGCAACAAAAAGAGTCACAGAGTATTAAGAGACACATACAAAAACAGTCCAAAGGTAATGCCTAAAGATATTGAGGGAAGTGAGGGCACCAGTTTTAGAGTCAGCAGGGTATCATAAATAGTTTACTGAGAACACAGTTTGACGTTCATGATTCTGAGGGTGGCAGATCTGTTCCTGGAGCTGACACAAGTGTTTACCTGAAGCAGATGCATAAGCTCCTACAGCAGCTTAGCTAATAATTTGATTTGATTTTTAGCAGGAGGCAATGCTGCTGTATATGGGCTAAAGCTTAATGTCACTTGGCTTTAAACTCCTCTTATGAGCTGTGGAATAATTCAGAGAAAAAAGTCAGAGGGGAATTAGTGCCACGTCATATCCAATCAAGAGCAATGTGAGGAAAGTAAATATGTATAGCTTTGTTTTTAGGGTAGTTGAGTGCATTTTACAGAGAATACAGGAGGATCTGGGCTTATCCCACAAAGACTACAGGGTTGAACTCAAGCCAGAGAGGAACTGAAGGAACTCTGGAAAAGGATATACAGTATATGACACAGAAGGCCTTTAAAAAAGAAAAGAAAAACAAAAACAAATTCACACATAATCTTTATGATACTATTAACTTATCAAAACTGTCACAGAAAATAAGCTCAAAGAAAGAAAGAAAATACCAATACACAGTACATAGCAGTAGTTTTTATTTATATAAAAAAAATAAAGCTTAAATATATAAACATTTTCTCAAATATAAGATAACTGTACTCTTGACAAACAGAATGGCTACGAATAAAAAAATGTAGATTAATTTTTTTTTATTAACTTTATGTCAAGATTGCATACATTATCCTATATATATATATATATATATATATATATATATATATATATATATATATATATATATTACTGTTTTGACATATTTGTTTATATTTAATACGTAAAATCTATAAATAATTTATATGATAATACTACAATAATGATAATGTCAATTTTTATGTAATACATAGGAAATAAATCAAATGAAATGGCATATTTGGGTAAAGAACATCTACTGTAGTGACGATCTTTGATTAATTTAAAAGAGGAAACTTTCTCACTGTCACACCAGGGCAAATCGGCCTTAACAGCACTTCCTCAGCAATGACGTGTTAAACTATTAACATTCCAACATTATCATACTGAAAGTTGTAAAAGTGGAGTTTCTCCAGACATTTACATGGTTCACTTCAAACAGTTTAGTTCATAATTTTCTAAAAATGAAAAAATGAAGGCATGAATACTCTGAAATAATAACAAAAACGTCAAGTTCAGTAAGAAATGGGTCAGAACAAACCATTTTCTCTCAATTCTATAAAAAGATTCACATTTATCAAAACATTACTTAACTTGATGGTGCTTATCAGTCATACATTATTCATAGTGAGTTCTGACTGACTCATAAGATCCCTAATGCTCAATTAGGGATTTAAGGTTTTACTGTGCTCACATCAAAGAAATTAAGTCTTTACGAAAAGGATTTTAAAGGAAATTTATACCCGGATTCACACTCATCATACAAGCATTAGCTCTGCCCATGGCAGAAGAAACCGTTCTTCTGAAGCAGTGAGACAGGCCGCCATTTCAATTGATTAGTCGTTCTCCACTGATAAAGACGAGAGGAGTCTCCTTGGATCTTCCAAACCAGTTTGGCAGACTATTGTGGAGGTGGATACGATGAGATTTGGATTTAGTCTGAGCCTTGGGCCTACTGGTGTTTCATAAAAGGTCTACAAACATTGTCATACACTGCCAAACTGGCTCTGGAGACTTTCTGAAGGTCACATAGAGAAAATGCTTATTTTTACAAGGAGGAAGTTTAGCGAGGACTCTGTGAGAACAGTGGAAATGTTCTCAGTAATGCTGAAAAGAAAAGACTCAAGGACAAGCAAGTTCCAAAAACAACGGAAGTATGACAGAGATATATGTACATCTGCACTATTCTCTCACAACCCTATCAGTTGAACTTCAGGGAGGGTAGAATGAAAAATATTGAGGGGATTTCTGAAAATAATTCAGCTTCTAAGGACTGTTCAAGACTAACTCGAAGGCCACAACACTAGGTTCTGTAGAGTAATGAAAGAAATGGAAAACTCGAAATTACAAAGGAAAGAAGTCTTCAGAACCAGATTAAAGTATCACCGTGGGCACATATGGTTCATCTAGCCATCTTAATCAAAACCAAAAAGACCAAAGGTAGCCCCACTTTTTTTTTTTTTTAACACACAACACACATTTTTTTCAAAATATACCTCTCAAAAGGCATATTCATTCAACATATCACAACTGTTTATTCAACATTAAAGACTCCAGACTTTCAAGCTCTTCACATCTTACACTCTTCAAAGAATCAATGTATTCTGGGTGCTACATTCCAAACAGAACCAGAAGAAAAACTAATTTAACAGATATTTATTCAGTCTCATGTCATTTTCAAACTTACTGTAGCCTTTATGATGTTAACATTTCTATGGGACGAAAAGGAGAAATTTGACAGAACTCCCAAAATGTAATAATAATAATAATAATAATAATAATAAAAACTTCTTCTGAAGCCACATAATCTGTGTGAGGAATAGGTCTTATTTTGTGAAAAACCTTCCTCCCTTCTCTTATCAGTGAATGACAGCTTACATATTTTAGTCTAAATGCAAAAAATAAATAAGAACAGATATGAAGGAAAAGCTGACACTTTTCACTTTAACATCATTAGGTCTGAATCTAGTTGACTTTCTACTTTACTGATCACAAACTAGAACTATTTGTTGAATTCCATTACAAATCACTCTTACATAACACCCAATCACTTGACAACACCAACGAATTACATAACTTTGTTTAACCTTGTTTATCTGCAGAATTTGCTTCTGCTGAACTCAATCTTGCAAAGTAAGTCGGACGTTGAAGGAGCTCAATTTAGCAAGGCCTGAATGGCTGTATTCAACACACAGCTGCTAGCTATAGGACAATGACCAATCATCATGTGACCAGCAAACATCTCCTTCCAGAGTCTCCAACAGCGCTGCACACATACCATCACGAACCAATACCACGCTAGCGTAGCTCCAGCGGCCCAGTGAAAATAATAGCCCGCTGTTTATTTTTCATATTTTCTTAAACAAATCCCTATTGATGTCTGAAGTGTTTCTGGGAATATGTCAGGCAGATTTATCATGGAAGGAGCTGCCTTTATTGACTGCATGCCGCCTGCACATTAAGCCAGCGCTTTCTAATCCTCACCAGACCCCCCTCGCTCAATAAGCTATTAGAGGAAGTGAGGATATGCATGCCAACTCGCACTATAGCCAAGAGGTGCCATCTATCAGACTTCCCCCTGAGGGGCCTGTGTGAGACCCCTGCCGGATTCTCCCAGCCCAATTGGTCATCAGCGTGATCTGAAGAATATTTGTAGCACTTAGACCAGGGGCAAAAGCACAGCAACAATGACCCTTTTAACAGGATTCCTCCAGTGTTGTTTTTTTTTTTAATCTGTATTGAGATGTAGCCTTGCTCTTATTGAGCCGGCCCAGAAGGGGTACGGCTCCCCACACGCGTGTTTAACCCATGTTTCATCGATTCCCTTTCTCATTATACGGCCATCCCTTCAACATGACTGCATGTACAGTGATCTTGTGGACAATCTCTGCTGCTACTATGGAAATCAATAGCAGGCATGGATCAACACAGGCTAAGGTGATGCATGTTGCTAAGATAACATCATTCTGTAGGCACTGGTTCTAAGTGTATGCATGGTTAATGTCATAAGACTGTTTGTTACAGGAATTGCTCATCTAGAAGTGAAAATTTGCTGACAAATTTTCCTCACCTTCTGGCTATTTAAGAGGAATGAGTTTGTTTCTTCAATGCAACAGATTTGGAGCCATCTAGCATTACATTACTTGTTCACCAGTGGATCCTCTGCAGTAAATGGGTGCCGTCAGAATGAGAGTACAAACAGCCGATAAAAGCATCACAATAATTCAGAAGTAATCCACATGACTCCATTGAATTAAGTAACATCCTATGAAGCAAAATGCTATGTTTGCAATAAATGCATTCACCATTAATGGGGTCATATGATGCTGCTAAAAAAACATTATTATGTGTATGTGGTGTAATGAAATTTGTTTATGCGGTTTAAGGTAAAAAAAAATACAAAAAAATAAAATTCCACATACTGTACATTATTGTATCTCTTCTATGCCCCGCCTTGTGAATCGTGTTGATTTTCCAGCACATTGTAAATGGCCGAATGCCTCAAGTATGAGATGGAAATGTTTTGCCTCTTAACATATTGTGAAGCTTTGTCCGGCCGGAGCAACGAGATAAAAACATAAAACCCATTATAAACGTGATATAAACATTACTTCTAGTCGTGTTTTCTTTTGGAAGGCAAAAACAAAGTAGTTTCGCTTTCTGGTCTAGAGTAAGCCGCGGCCGGCCTGAATGAGCAGAGCTGGGCGGCTTGAGAACAGTGACGCAAGCGGATTCTACGAAGGAGCGTACCTTGGTCTTGTAACAACCACATGCGATGACCCTAGGCAGGATGCCGCTTGGTCCACGGTGAAAGCCGATTTGGCAATCCACAGTGCAAAGTTGATGTATTTCCTCAGTGACCAGCATGGATCAGCTGCAGGCATGATGAAGCAGATATCGTTCTCTTTTGGAAGGCCAAACAATGTAGTTTCACTTTCACAGTGAAACACACAGCGTCTATACAACAGGGTGGAGGCAACAACAATACTACAACAAGAATAAAAAGGTACTCCATCTTTCTTTGCATGAATATCTGGAAGCGTCATGCAAATCTTTCCACAAACTGACGTAGATATGTGGGGGCGTGTTAGAACGAGCCGTTTCGGGGGGTGTGGACGAGTGTTAACTTTTAGAAAGAATATCTCTTTGGACTTGAGACTTTAGTCTTTGCAACTTCACAGATTTTCTTTATTCCCCAGGAGCTGTAACACTCCAAAGAGAAAGGAAAATTTTAAATCGCACCATATGACCCCTTTAAGATGGGGACTATATAATTAAAGGGGAAAGACTTTTTCAGTAAGTAAAGCATTATTTTGGATTATGGATTTCAGAAGAGAAGAGATACGAAATGAAAGAGAAGATATTAAAATGCCTTAATTATGGATTTGCCTCTCACACGGTCAAAGCTTTTTACTTCACAAGACATTAATTGATGGACCAGAGTCATGTGGGTTTTTGTGATGTGTTTTTATTTTTATTTTTTATTAACTGACTCTCATTCTGACGGCACCCATTCACTACAGAGGATCCACTGATGTGCAATTGATATGATACATTTCTCCAAACCTATTCCAATGAAGAAACAAACTTATCTGCATATCGTATATAGTATATATATATATATATATATATATATATATATATATATATATATATATATATATATATATATATATATATATATATATACATATATACATATATACATATATACATATACATATATATATACATATACATATATACATATATATATATATACATACATATATATATATATATATATATATATATATATATATATATATATATATACATATATACATATATATATATATATATATATATATATACATATATATATATATGTATATGTATATATACATATATATATATATATATATATATATGTATATATACATATACATATACATATATATATGTATATATACATATACATATATATATATATATATATATATACATATACATATATATATATATATATATATATATATATATATAGCAAAATATAGTTAAAATTATGATATCGTTTTCAGGATTTTTTTCTACAAAAAAAATATTATCTGAAAAAAAACTTTAGTCTGCCAAATCAAATCAGACAGTGCAGGAACACAGAACAGGAAATTATATCATAGAGAGGATCCCTGAGGCTCCTGTCAAGATCAATAAATCTCTTTAAACATCATTTCAAATCTAAATAAGATTATTTACAATTTATATGATAAGGCTAGTTTAGGTTGTAAAATCTCATGTGATAATACCAAACAATGCAATGAAGATTATGAATGAATTAAAACAATGTTTAATATTTTTTTGTCTATGTGTTCATTAATAATTCATAATAATTCATATAACTTCACTATTAATTCAAACTAATATACTATACTACTTCAGTCTTCCATCTTCTACAGACATTTTGAAGATTCTCTCATGCATGCAGCTATGATCCACTGGTGAGTGAATCAAAAACATGTGTCATGGTGCATTGAGACAGCAAGGTTTCACGGCAGATGTGTGTGTGTGTTCTCAGTCAGTTTCAGTGTTTGGCACAGCACCAGCATTTCTCAGACTGGTGAAGAGCTGTCAGAGCTGGCACGTCGCGCATCCTGACACGCCTGCCACTGGGGCAGCTGGGAGCAGCAGGGAGTTTAAGTTGCATGGATCCGGCGAGCCGCTACCAACTAGCTGTAAGACCAAAGGGAGCACTCCATCAGCCACCAGCAGGGAGCATGCGCCTTCCCCATCCACCTCAAGGTTTACTTTACAAATGACAACATATCCCATGGTTCCAAGCTCCCTGCCTCCCTAACCATATGTTTCACAAGGCGGTAGCACTTTATTTTACAGTCCTGTTCCTCATGTAGATACTATGTACTTATTATAGTAATTACAATAACTATGTAATAACTAGGTACTAACCCTGAACCTACCCCTAAACCTAACCCTACCCCATGTAGTTACCTTGTATTACCAGAACTTTCTTAGATAAATACACTGTAAGTACACTATAAGTACATGTTAGTACACGTACTGTAAAATAAAGTGCAACCCACAAGGCTTTATGGTACTGCACTGGCACTCTATCTTTCTTCATTTTTTTTTTTTTTTTTTTTTTTTTTGAGGAAGGTTTCATCTTGATTTTAATACATTGTTTGAACTAGAAATTAAATTTTTGCACTCTAGGACATCACAGCTTCAATTAGTCTCTATGGAAATGAATGCTTGGCTGGAAAACATGTGAACTGCAAATAAAAGTAATCGTCTTATTATCACAGGGTTTTTGGAAGAAACATTCAGTTCCAGTGGTACAGATAAGACAAACTCAACTTTCATTCATAATAGATACAGAATATTGACATGATAGCAATATAAAATAATAATATTAATTGATAATGCTGTTTAGACTCCAGGCAAAAGTGACCCAAGTCAGTTTTTTCTTTCTGCTCATTTGACAAATCTGTTTTGCATAACAGTGTGAACAGCACAAACCAAATAGAATCTGATTTTGCATCTGAAAAATAAGAAAAGTAGAATGTTCCTCTTCTATTAAATAAAATAAAATAAAATAAGATTTGATCACTAAGGCTTGCAGGAAATAATATCAGAGATACCCCACAAAATCAATAAGTCTCTTCAAATATTTAAAATACAAACAAGGCCTTTTAATAACAAGGCAAGGTCATTAATAATAATAATTAACATAGTTTATAATAATGTGCAAAATGACAAAAACGTACTGTAACAACAAACTCTACTCATTAATCATAAGACAATTGTTAGTTGGAGTTCAATTGGTTCACTGTCTGCAAATTGTACAGGGGATAAGAATCATATTTAGACTAAATAAAAATTGAATCACTCATCTTTTATACATTCTAGTATATTTGTTTGTTTGTTAAATATTTGATCTACTGTAATGTGATTATGCAGTCAGTGACCAGTAAGGTGATTCACAATTCCAGAAGTCTCCAGATACTGTCTGGGCAACACAATGTTTAAAGTCTCAATTTAAACTGTGAAACCCTCTTTCTGTCCTCCAGTATCTACAGTTTGCCAACATCTGCATGTGTGCATTCAGTTCCATACCCCACCACTCCACCCTCATCCGCCACTGGGGGAGGAGCATTAACGTGATTGTTAGCAATTGTGGGCGCAAGTTATTCACAGAGCATTCTGTCATGGCGAGAAATCACAGAATAAAGGAAAAAGAGGGGTAAAGGAGAGTGAGCGGAAAGACGCAGAGAAGCAGCATCACCGCTTTCTTCTCTGACCGACTTCAAAGCAGGGATATGAAGAATTTAAACCTCTGAATCTTTAAAGAACTCCAGGGACTCACTCAAATCAGCGCTGGAGGGTAGATAGCAAAACTCAAATCTCAATATAACCCATCTCCCCTGGTCTACGTTCATCGCACCCAAAAATTCACTCTTAATGAACTTAGAGACGGGTGACTTGATGTGAACAGACCTCTGGAGCTCACTGAAATGAATATGGATTACTCTGGGGTTACTTCGACCTTATGAGGTCCGGTCATACAGAGGAACTCCGAGACATAGGAAGTCCTAATTAAGTCAGTTTGATGTCATTTATATTAGAGAGGTAAAAGGAAAGACATCTCTGAGCAACAGTGAATAATAGAGCACTGACATCTTGTAAAACTTTGTAGTTATGAGGACTTTTGTAGCTGCAAGATGACATGTAAAGCCCTTGACTTGACATTATTAGCTGTACCGGTACGTACCAGTACAGTGACCACCCGTAGGACCACACCGCGCATGTTGTTCTCAAGCTTTCGATCCGTCAGTGTTCCGTTCAGTCCGTGGATGGGGTCCCAAGTGGCAAGCTGAAGAAATGCAGAAAGGTCACAGTAAGTTCATGGCGTGCACATAAAGAACTATTTATTACACTAACAGCCTATAGATTTTTACATGTAAATGAGTTTATTTCAGAAAAATAAGCACAGGGAGTTTCTTTTGTAATTTCTTTTTCTTTTTTCACCTCCATATATTGAAAAGAAAGAAAAATCATAAATGTGAACTATTAATATCAGCTTCCCGTATACTTCAATAATAATAAATGGTGATTAAATGGACGGTGCTTGGACTGAGATCTTGCACTTGGATTTTATTTTTTATGTATTTGTTATCTTTTTATCAAATAAATGCAGCCTTGGTGATCATAAGATTTTTTCTTAAATATATATATATATATATATAACAAAATCTTACCAACCCTACCACTTTTCTTTTATCCCCAGTAATTCCGATAATTTTACAGAGCAACTTCTGAGCATTCACATTTTCTTTGGGGAATTACTAAATTAATCTTTACTGTCTTTGTAAAAACTAGTTAATTGATTTGAACAGAAGCAAGGATTATGGTATTCCTTTCATGTGACAGAGATCTCTGATGTGTTTGGTTGGTGACGTTTGATAGTTAGTTAAATTTGCCACCCATACGCTGTCCTCTTAGAATTCAATCCTCTCCGAATTTAATGAGACCAGCTGCCCTGACTGTAATACAGTCAGTGAGCTGCTAGATTTATCTATTGGCATTTCCATGTGGTGTTGCTGGTAATATGTATTCTAAAAACCCGTGACACATTTTAGTGTTTGGCTTTTGTTACACAGTTCATATTGTCAGACACACACACACACACACACACACACAAACTTATGGTTCTGGCTTCTTTTAAACCACAGCAAGCTGCAATCAGAATATTAAACACCAAGTATGATGAATACCTCATATTTTAATCTTAAAATATCAGTTAAATCGGCTTTTTTTATGTGAAAATCTGTTACTAATACAGTGCAACAGGAACACACATGCACAAACAAGCAGCAAAAACAAGTTTTTACATAGAATCACAACAAGGAACAAAACAATCATGATTTAGAGGAGTAATTTAGGGCTATGCTATAATACCCAAACACTAATCTCTTCACCAAACTCTAATTACACTTAGCTAATGTGTACTGCATAAACAAACAATTCGTTGCCCTACTGTGCTCATTTTTTCTCTTGAGTCGGATAACAACGGAAAACAACTATTGATTTATTTGCCCAATAAAACAATAGCTTTGAGAGAAAAAGCAATACTTCCTGAAATGCGTCAAGCTAACTGAGAAAGAAAAAAAATACAAAAATACAAAATAAACTTCTCCAAAGAGATCAAAATTTCCCGGTCCCCTGTAAGAGAGTGTTGGAAAACGATTTTCCTGCTCAATAAAAATGTAATATGAAGGGGATCGGAGGGCGGGAATGTAAAGCACTTTGATGCTTTTGAAGTTTCCCATGAAAGTACTCTTATGACAGAATACAAACTGCAACAAAAATATATGTGGAATAATAAACTGCCATACACTCTTGCATGGCCAGCTTTGTACCAATGCAAATGTCACGCTTTGTCCATGCAATACAAATGTCACCCTTTATGCATCCATAAACATGGCACCAACACAACTTTCAAGAAAAAAAAGAATTTCCTTGGAGGAAATGAAGCTCACCTTCACAAGCAAGAGAGGTCTAAAACACGTCAACACAACATATCACTGCACACTGTGAGCCGCATTATCGAGGGCTCCGGCTAGTCATTAGCATAATATTTATATTGGGATTAGACAGGGTACATGCCATCCCATGGAGGCTGGGATGACAGAGCCTTTAAATAACTATCCACTTCAGAGCCGCTGTGTGCTATTTTTTTTTTTTTTTTTCACCCAAGGCAGCCATTTTATGTTCATTCTTATCAAATCTGTCTGAAGTACCAGTCTACTATCATTATGTAATCAAATCATCTAAAATATTAATGGGCTGAAAGGGGTACTTGTGTGTGAATTTGTGTGTGTTTCTTTGACGTGACTTGAGAGTCAATATTGGATAATATCACGCTGCATCAAAGAGCCAAAAGTTGTGTGAAGAACTAACCTGTTCTTCTTCAGGTGTATGCTGACCTTTGAGACCGTTCATTCTTTCTTATTGTAGGTATTCTGCCCTTTCAACAAATTCAGTACACCTAGAGCCAAATGATCAGTTCTAAAACCTAGTGAGCAGTCTTTCTCCCTACATTTTAAGGCAACACCCTAGCTGAAATGAAACCTCATTAGTGGCCGATTTGGAAGATCTTGCATACAAGAGAGAACACGGACAAGTCAACAAGTGATATATTATAAACAGTACTGTATATAGTATTTTGATTATTTCGAAGCAAGCATGATATAATAAACTGTCAAAAACATAAATAATAATAATAATAATAATAATGTTCTAATAATCTAATTGATAATAATCTACCAAAACTAAAATATAAAATAGAGTTATCAAATTATTTACCTTGCCTAAAATATGTTTGAAACATATTTGTAACATTATTGAGCTTGTCGCAATGCATTTTGGGATTAGAAAGGATATATAGGAAAGATTTGTAATATATAATAGGGCTGAAGGATAGACTATATATAACAGATGAAGGTCTATATATATAAAAGATTAATATATAATAAATGAGAGACCATCACCTTCAACTCAACCTTGTCAAGACAGAACTTCTTGTGGTTCCATCAAACCCATTGTTTCATCACAATTTCACCATCCAGTTAGGCACATCAACTATAAACTCCATCAAAAACAGCCAAAATCCCTGATTATCAGCTGACTTTCTCAGACCACATTGCTAAAACTGCTCGGTCCTGCAGATTTGCTTTATTCAACATCAAGAAGATCAGGCCCCTTTTTTTTCAGAACATACTTCACAACTCCTTGTTCAAGTTCTTGTTCTGTCCAAGCTGGACTATTGCAATGCTCTCTTGGCAGGTCTTCCAGACAGTTCTATCAAATCGTTACAGTTAATCCAGAATGCGGCAGCAAGCTTAATTTTTTCAGTTTTGGGAAGGATTCTTGTGAAATGTAACAGGCTACAGATAACAAGTTACACAATTTAAAATTTACAATAGTGCAACTATTTAAATTACTTTATTAATGTAACTGATTACATTTGATTACTTTTTGATAGTTTTTTCTAATTTTCTAAGGAACGTTTTCAAGTGTTCATCATTGTGAAACATTTAAAGCAGGCAGGGTTAACCTTACAGTAGTAGCCTACTCAACACTGATTACTGTCAGACTTTCAAAATCCTTCTCCACTTGAATTAAGATTAAGATGTAACGTAACCTCTTTTGTAATCTTAAACATTTTCATAAGTAACTGCAATTTAATTACCAATTTTTTTTTTCTCATTAACTGTAACAGTTACATTTATTTTGTAATTAAATTATATATTTCCATTAGAGTTATTCCCCTACACCTTCTATGATGCCTTGAAAGGTTTCCATAGGGACACAGCTTAGGGTTTGCAACAGAGCAAGCGTTCCTTTTCAATCAAGTTAAGCTGAAAGACACTTAGCTTTCAACAGGTTGAAAGCATAAATGTGAACTTTTTGTCCACACGATTCAAACTGATCTATACACATAATAAAAGGTAAGGAAGGACGAGTCAGACACATGATCATAAATTCAAGATAAAACCATACATAAATATATTCACTTGAACTGCATGTTTATATATCTGAAACATGACACTCTGTGTCTAGTCTCGATCTTCCAGAAAGGCTGCTCCGTATAGATCAGCAATCTGGCGCAAATAAAGAGAAAGAGAAAGAATGCTGTTTCTGTCTCTTAAATGCATTTATAAAATGACAAAATTCAATAGACAATCAACCTTCACTTTCAGCCATTAAACATTTATTATCAATCCATTTCCTATCCTGTGGGAGCAGGTGGAATGTTTTTATGATGTACGATTGATTGATTCGAAAAGCTCCATTAATTAAAACAAACCTTTTTGTGGTTAAGGACACTGCTATGCTTTTAAGTGTCTCCACATTGATCTCGAGAAACAGGTCGGGTTTAAAGAGTGGCCCTGGAAAGCAGATTCAAAGTAAATGTGTGTCTGAAAATCGGTAATTATGTTTTGATTGCGAAACAATGTAATATAAAACCCCGGCGCTGTCCATGGAGGCCAAATCGGCAATATCCAATAAAGGTCTTCTTGAGAACGTCTAGTAAACTAATAACCGTTACATTTTCAGAAAGCAAGGCATGCTAAATGCCTGTGAGAAATTTCAAGCCTTGTCTAATCGATAAAATATTATCCACCGTGGGAAAACATGCAGCTGTTTTGCTGAATCGCTGCCGCTGACTGCGTCAGCATTAATCGACACATCCATCGACCTCTGGATTCGTTGCTCATTGTGTTGACTTCTGGGAATGGTGAGAAACACACAAAGCCAACTTGGTAACGTTCAAAGAGCATTCTTGGTGGTTCACAATCGCTGGAGAACAACTGTCATTCTTCGGTTGTTTAGTGTGTAGCTTCAAGAGCTTCAGCAGGGGTATTTCAGAGGCCATGGCGTGACAGGAAGTGCTTCTGTCACATAAAATTTGTTTTGCATGCTGAATCTCAAACCAGCGGTGGAATGTTTGTCATCCTCTAACAGTTGGGGTGAGCTGCATCTTCTCGAGAGACAGTACTGTAAATTTCAAGTCTAAAAAATAGAAGCAGAAAGGAGAGAGAGAGAGAGAGAGAGAGAGAGAGAGATAGAGAGAGAGAGAGAGAAAGAGAGAGAAAGAGAGGTCTGCCTCTTATCTTCAGAAGGACAGATAAGAGCTCATTTTCCACTGCAGTATAGAAACAAGAAGGCCTCTCTGGGCTCTCTGGCAAGAGAATGACACCATTAGCATCCCATAATGCCTCGCTCTATTCTGCACTTTCCCATTTTGTGTGCAGGCGTATCACCGACTGCTCTCGCCATTTTTGCACTTTCTGCATGGATCTGTTCACCTTGATCAGATGCGATTGCCACCATTCTGCTGCAGAGGCAGAGTTAGCAGATAGTTTCAAAGGTGATGTGTGGATATGAGCAACCGGGCAGCTGGTAATGCTAGGCTTTCGATAACGTCTCAGGATGATGATGGGACACTTTGTTGTAGTGTAAGGCAGAGGAAAGTCAAAGACCACCACCAGAAAGCTTGCCGGACTCCTATTGCTCCTACTTTTTACCACCTGCATATGTGTGACTAATATTTATGAATTAGAATATAAACTTATCCGTTTCTTTGTGAGAGCAGAGTGCATCCAGAGAGAGCCCGCTCGATTCTGATTGGCTGTGATATTTGATTGTTTCTGTCGGGTCTAGTGTGTGGACACCCAAATTGCTTGTCGCTGGAGTCTTGTCACGTCGCATACAGTTAGGACACAGTGTTACCGACTTCAACATTAAAAGTGGTAGTGCATGCAAATCTAAACAAGAACAAACGGTCTGACAGGGCCAGCAAGAAAAAAAAAAAAATAGATCCCACTTTTAAGACCTGTTTTCTCTGTTTTCAATTAAAATCAAACCATCCAAGCAATTAACATACTGCCAATACTGACCTACACTTCTGTTGAGTTCTCCACCTCACTGCATCCATGTTCACAGGATTAGCAACTTTGTCTAGCAATTAATTTTAGCAGTTATGCCCGCCCACGCCAGGACGCTCCACTGGGACCTTATGGGACGTATCGTGCAACGCTAACATATTGCAGGCAGGGTCATGTCAGTAGAGCCCTGTCTCAGGCAATTTGTAAACAGTAACTCACAAGTAGTTTGGAGATCAATCGACAGAAACAAAATGCTGACGATGCAAAGCAGCACCTGTCATGCAAATGGCCAAAGCATGACTGCCCACCAAGGCATATTTAATCATCACGACAGTTGTCTTAAATCAAAGTCATCCCAAACATCTCGGCATGCATATTTCAAAAACACCTCAATACGCTGATTGATGAGTGGTTTTGCCATCAAATATAGATGAGTGGGCTTTAATTTAGCAGCAAACTTACAATTATGCCCAACATCCTTTAAGAGTCAAATGAGGTTACATTAGACATGACATCATTTTCTACAAACACTGATATAGAAATCTAATATATATATATACAAGAGAGTTTCTTCATTTTTTTTAATTGCATAATACTATTCTGAATATAGTAAATATTATAATATAAATATAATATTTTATATAAAAGAAGAACTTAATATCCGAGTAGTAGTAGAATCCATTAATAGGCTGAATGTAGAAGATGCCTCCACTCTTCATTTGACACAGCTGACATCTGAACTAGCAGGCGGTCTGTTTGTTCCTATCAATGGTATGAATTGATTTTGCCCACAGACACACATCAATGTCTGATAATGAGGTTGTCTAATGAGAGAAAAAGATTCAGCTAAGGCAAAGTCCCTTCAGGGTTTCCAGTCTATTCGGTTTCGTTCAAGAGAAACCACACTGAGGTGTACCACAACCACCCCCTAAACGAAGTACAAGACATGTACAAATGTTCAATAAAGTAACATTTTCTCTCTGTCTGTGCTAAACTAAAGCAGAATTAAGGTTTGGGAGACTCAGCACGCTAGGGACTGCTGAAAGGAGTGAGGAGCTCCGGGCTGTACATCAAAGTTCAGTCCGTGCTCTTTTAGCTGGGCAGATCCTGAATGGAATAACAACATCTCACACAAATGGACTGAAACTATTGTACAACCGACCTAATGACACCCGTATTGCAAAAAAGGCTTTTTCTTAATGAGTGTTTTTCGCGTTGTTCAGTAAAAATATTTAAACATTGTTCAAATTAGGAGCTTGAGAAGCAAAATTTTGTAAGACAATATGGTTTTACATAAACTACATATTACAAGGTCACCAAAACAGTTGGAAAAATAAACCGCTAACACCTTAGACCTCTGAAATTTAATATGGCATGCATATTACTAGCATAATGGCTGTTTTTTAGTATTTATAAAGCACATATTAAAAGTATTTTTTCTGACTTTTTCAAGCTTGAAATGTTCTCTATATTTAAGTTAATTTCATATGGTTTGGAAAACTTTTATTTTGTTAAAAATAGATTAGGTTTACTCTAAATGTTTGTGCAGTTGTTTTGTTATTATTTGGGTAAAAGGAATTACATACGGCTGTTTTTATCTGGCTTAAACTGTTTTCTTATAACAAACAAGACTTTCTTTTGTTAATTGAATTAGGATATGGTTACTGTATGTCAGATGTTACTCTGCTTTCCCCTAGATAAACTATAATTAAACTATAAATTGATTCTTGCAAACACATTTGTAAAATAATTAAAAAGTGGAAAAAATAAATAAGCAATGAAAGTATGTTTCCAATTAAAAGAGTTTTGTAAACACAATTATCAGTTTAAATGAAATATTCATTTGAACTAATGATTGTTTAAACAATAATGAATTTGACTGTAATGCTGGACTAAAGCCAATCTATTTAATATTTAATCTTCAGTCAAAGCACAGGGCTTCAGAGAGGACGCGTGAGCCATTTTAAAAAAGCTTCGTGAACAAAGTCAATTAGTTCATGCAAAAGATTAAAATTGTGTTTTTCTGTATAAATTCAGTAAAGTCAAAGATACATCACCTGAAGTATTCACTAATTAGTTTTTGAAGTTCCCAGAAAGGCCATGTTTGAGCTTACTGCAAGCATTATTAATAATTATTTCTTAGAAATGTCATTATCGGGAAAAAAAATATTTGAACAATTTATGTAAAAAAAGAAAAACAAACCTGTATTCACTGTCTAGGCCAAAACACTGTCTGTTTGTAACAGGCCAGATCTAAATGATGCTGTATATTGTTTCTAACTGAGAATTTATTAAATGCACACAAACAGATGTATAGTATTTGCCATATATTGTGGTAATCTATACTATTATAATCTATACTTCTTCAAAATTTATACTGTATAGCATTATGTTAAAATGTTTTATTTTAAACATTTACTGTATATTTAAAGTTAAGCTCATTTATAATACTTTTTTAAATACTGTTTTATGTTTTATTTGAATCTTTTTGCCCAAAGCAAGTAATGAATGCCAATATTTGATGCAGTAAAATAAAGAGATCTACAAAAAAAAAAAAAAAAAAAAAAAAATTGAAAACTCTTATTCAAAATAGATTCAATAAATTTGAACGTTCATAAAGAGCATGAACAAAGCAAAATAATAATAAAAAATATGCTTTGTTGAAATTTTTATATTATCTTCATTTAATATCAAATTAGGATTCTTATCGGAGTGTACGTCCCTCTTTTCTGCCACCTTAAAATTTAGAGCTGGGTACAGACTATTATGTCCTTCAGCAATATCTAGGGCAACTGTGAATTACTTCCTTCTCATCCTATTAAGACACTGACAGAGTGTGGACTGACTCAACCTTCTCCAACAACATGACTCCCAGGGAACGCAAAGGAGCGAGCCAGAGACCGACAAACAGAGAAAAGACAGGAACAACTGTGAATGCCTCTTTCTCCTTCATATTTAAAGCGGTTTTAAAGTTTATGCTGCCCTTAAGTCCTGCCCCAAAACAGCATTATGAGGCAGCTGAACAGGAAAGACTTGGGGGTTCCTGACCCCAGATCCCTGCATCGTCTCTTCATCCGCTGCTCGAGGCATGAGATGGTGAGCTTCGGGGACACACTAATTCAGTCATGAGGAAACTTTCTGTATATGGGATTAGCCCACATCATAAAGCCTGTATGATGTAGCCTCACTTCCAGCCAGCAGATAATGATGTTGCCCTGTTGAATATTTCAGTTTGTGGATTGTTAAGTGCCTTTACACGGGGGAGCGCTGTCGTGTGCTTTTGCTGTCAAACTGTGGCGTGATGCTCCATCTCTCCCCGGAGGAAGCACCTTGAAAGAGCACTGACCCTGATACCAAGATGCTCTTTAATTAGACTTACTACAGGGATGGACAAGGAACTTTTTCTCTTTTACTCCTCTTTTTTACACTCATGAATAAAATGGCAAGCATGAGGAATATTAGGAAAGTAATGATTAAAGATGTATGTGATTTAAAGGGACAGTTCAGCCACAAATTAAAACCACATATGACTTATGGAACCACTTTTATGGTGATTTTGCATCCTTTTTTTAAGCTTGACAGGGCCAGTTTTCATTGACTTTCATTATATGGAAAAAAGCTGCCAGAATATTCTTCAGAAATTCAGCGGAAGAAAAAAGGTTATATGGGTTTGGAAAAACATGAAAATTAAATGGAAAAATCTTTAAAAAAATATACTTTAAAACAATATGGCAAGCTAGAAATGTACTCTTAATATACAAGTTAATTTCACATAATTTTGAAAACTTTATTTTGCTAGCTTCAATTTACTCTAAATGTGATGTGGTGTAACTGTCAGGTAAAAATTCATAACATCTAAGTATTGAATACATGTGAGTTTAAAAATCAGTTAAGAAAAAAAAAAAAAGTAAAAAAAGGTACCTATAATATATTTCTCTTTGTGTGTGTGTGTGTGTTTCAATTATTAATTAATTATAAATATCATAAAATATTTGTCGAGTTGTACATAGTGACATTTTACTTATCTTGCCTTGTCATAAAGATGTCAAATTATGTTATTATTGCTATGGTATTTTCAAAAATTCTGCAGAAATTTCTGAAATTTAACAGAATAAAGCAAGTAATTTGGATTAGGTAAAAAAAACATGTCCAAAGTACAATATATGCATTCATGAAAAATATCTTTTAAAACATAGTTGGTGGAAATCTTTCCAAATACGATAAGCAGATTTTGTTCAAATATGATTAAAACTGCTTCCCAAAAATACAATTCATTTTCAATTCAGAAATTATAAACGTTTCACAAAAGAGCCTTGAGAGCTAGAAGGACACATGATTCTTTTGTCCAGCACAGACAATAGCCTTGGGCATTATGATGAAGAATGGGGACGCGTTTCTTTTCTGAATCCGTCTGACATACAAAACTTTTCATGTTTGAGTTTCAGAGTTGGCATTGAATCAACCGTAATCTTTGCTTTCTGATAAAAAAATAAAAAAATAAAAAAACAGCAAAAAAAAAAAAACACTTGATGCTTTTACACCTTTGCTTGACCTTTAGTTAAGTGGACACAGCACCTGTGGCACACACTAAGTTTTTTTTTTTTTTTTCTCTGATGGCTTCATCAGCACTTGGTAATTATCAGCAGGCAGCAGAGGAGCCTGTGGTGATCAAAGCCTCAGACACCGAAGAGGAAGAAGGTGAGAGAAACAACTGGCAAGACTAGGCACTAAAGTATGGAGAGGTGTGGACACTATAGACTCGCTGGGTTGTGTTAATCCAGCTGGAGCGGGAACATGTGAATGCATGGAGAGTCTAAACCGCACTGTCTTCAGTAATCCTGGGGTTTACATGATGTAATTCTTCTAGAAGACGGCAGGAGGGCACACTGGGGGACTGATCTAGAACCCCCACCTATGACCAGAGCATTCAATACACTCTCTACTAATGAGCAAGGTTGCTTCAAGTTTTATGAAGGAAAATTTAAGACTTAACACCTTTTGTAGATCTATCTATCTATCTATCTATCTATCTATCTATCTATCTATCTATCACACTACAACACACTACAAGTCTTATGGTGTTTCCCAGTGCCAAAACAGATATTTGCTCCAGAAAAGTTGTGGCGTTGACAGGCACCTCTTCTTTGAGGACTACGCTTCTCTGTACTGAGGGATATTCATCCTGTGGGAAAGCAAGGGATGTTTATCTCTACCACTATTCACAGCATGCAGCCACAATACAAACACTAAATACACAGCCATAAATAAATAATGAACAAAAAGGGAAGATTACAGATTTCTGAAACATTGCAGAAGAATATGCGAAGGGCATGAGATCACATTAAAGAAAAACGTGTTAAGGAGATGACAGCAAAATCATGGTCTTGTGAAAAAAAAAAATTGCTTGTTTGGATTTTCATGTAAGAACATCTAAGTTACATGTTGTAACATTTGAAAATGAGGTGAAAAATAAAATAAAAAAATAAAACACCACCAACAACAAAACACCTCGTATTGTTTTGCAGGTATTCACAAAATAAACCACCAAGCCATCAAGTCACCAGCCCCCTGTTTATATGTCTATATGGTGTATTTGATATGCCTAACAACAAATCATTTGCAAATTCATTCACAACATTAAGCATTTTCTCATTAAAACTGCAGTGTACAAAACGCCTGTTTTCTACGATCACAAATATTTAACCAACCCCCTCATCTTGCAGGATGGGGCTTTTCATATCATTAATAAAGCATTTCCAAGAATGATGATTTATTTATTTTTTTCAAAAGGTATCTATCTGAGATCTGACTATTGTTAAAGGTTTAGTGAAGTACATCTCACACAGAGGTCAAGGTAAAACCCAAGTAGGCAAATCCTAGCGAAATCGTTCAGAAAAAAAAGAGGTAAAAAGCTGTCTGGGGCAGTATCCTTATCAGTTTCTAAAATGTACAGTTTAGGTGTCTTTTTTAAACCTCAAGAGACTTTTAACCTGACTTTATTCACATTATAACCTAAATAATTTAATACAACCTGTATTGTGATCTGCAATTTCTATAATATTATATTTAAAAGATGGTCTAAAAGAAAACAAGAGGGACTTAATAGAACAAATACATATTCACCTTCAAAAAAAAAAAAAAAAAAGTAATAGATCTCTGTATAAATCCACAATGTGGAAGTAAGGAGGGGTGTGGAACAACGAAGTAAATATGGGAGAGCAACGAACAAAAGCCCAGCTATGCCCAGCTCTTCTTCCATATCTATTCAATAACTTCCTGGTTTAACAATATGATAATACAATTCTTGTCACACATACGGGGGAAGATATCTTTTCTACTCTTGGAAAATTGAAGAGAGGCTGCTGTTGAAAAGAGAAACCCCGGCACATTGGCAATCTACAGGGAGATGTCTAGACAAAATGTGCCAAAAAAAAAAAAAGAAAACCTCTAAAGCAGCACAAATCAATGATAGCCTTGCTCGTCTGGCTCTCTCTCTCTCTACCTTCAATCCTACAGACCGAGACAGCACCTCTCAAAGAAAATCTGAATCTACCTAATGGAAAGGAAAATTGGGGGAAATGGGGAGTCAGACCTGAGGGGATATCTTTCCCCACTGTACAGTTTTCTCATATTTAACACAGGCGCTTCTAAAACCTTCCCTTGCGCGCTGGCGAACACATTAATGCACATCACCCTGTCGTAAAGGTGCCAGGGCCATTTACGAATATTAATATAACACACTCAAAGTCATGCTGTACTATGCTGGCCATACCCTGAAGGCCACATTTACCAAGTCTCCAAACAGAGCTTGTTTCAGGCCTTAAATGCTTTGTAGCTCACTGTTGAGAATGATCCAAGTGTGTGAATGCAGGCGCTTGTAGCTACGTAAGCTCAGTTTTGTGATGCTGAAATGTGTCAAACCACAATCTGCTGAAAGCATAAGCTGTTTTGTGAGCTCAGTTTTCTTGTTCAGGTCAACTACTGTCACGAAGAAAGATAATCTTGTAAAATCTGTTAGCTAAAGCTGGCGTGGTTTAATTAGCCAGCAAAACAACATCCAAACTGATGGCACACACATTTGATGCTGAACTTAAACCATCCGATTAATCTGCACAAAATAAATATTTTCCATCGCAATTAAATTCAACCACAGATGGCGATAGAGAGCCCAGAATCGCTACTTGTGCAAACTACACTACTGTTCAAATGTCTAAAGTCAGATTTTTTTTTTTAATGACATTAATATTTTTATTCAGCAAGGATGCATTAAAATTGTCAAAAGGGACAGTAAATATATTATAATTTTACAATAGATTACTATTTGCTTTGTAATTCTTAACTTTTTAGCAAAGAATCCTGAAAACAAAGTATCACGGTTTCCACAAAACCAGCACAGCTGTTTCTACATTAACAATAAATCATTCTTAAGCACAGATTTGGCATGTTATAATGATTTCTTAAGAATCATGTGACACTGAAGACAGGAGTAATGGCTGCTAAAAATTCATCTTTGTATAACAGTAACAGTTATTTAAAATTGTAAAAAAATATTTCACAATATTACTGTTTTTACTCTGTTTTTGATCAAATATATTCAGCTTTTGTGAGCATAAGAAGACATCTTTCAAATGACGAAACTTTCCATCTGTAATATATGTTTCAAAGCTAATGATGTAGCAGATGTTAGAAACTCTATATGTAAGTTTTAACTACCTTGGTGCTTGCTGATGGTCATGCATATTTAATGAGTGGCTGATGCTGAAGGGACGTTAAGTTGGCTAGTAATAGACTCTCCTACCTCTCTATTCCCAGTGACTTCTACCTAGCCTCTTCTTTTTCACTGCACATATTCCCACCTCTTTCGGCTCAGTGGACTTTCACATTAGCGCAAACTCCATTACATATTCCCACTGATTGCTCGACCTGTGCTCTAATACATTTTCAATGAAAGCAAAAACAAAAGAATATTTTGTGTCCCAGCAGGGATGATTAGCCAAAATGGCTAATCGAGCAATTACGCCACAGTAAAGCTTTTAGATGTTCTGATATATAGAGAGGTGAGCGGAATGTAGCCAATGGATTTAATGATGTGGAAAACTAATTCTTGCATGGTGGTAAAACTAATTATGACAGATTGCTTTAAACCATTATAATGGCAATATGGACAAAGTACATATCTACATATCTCCGTAGTGGTGCATACACAGGGAGCCCAAAAAAAGCGATTCAAATCTAAATTACAGCTGGAAATAACATTTTAGGATTTAGTGGAATGCAAAACAAAGATTTTAAAACCTTATTTTTACTTTTCGCTCAAATTGCAGTGTATATAATAGAATTTTTATAAAATCAAAACTACTAGGCACCATTTGAATCTCTTAGCTGGAGACGGTGGTCAGTGGAAGAATGTAAAGCAGGATGCTGAAATATGGCCAGCACTCATTACCCTGGAGTCACCTTCACACCAATTACTCCACCAACAAGTCTATGTTAGGAACAAAAGCCATTAAAAAGCCTGTTCAGAAGGGGCTGATGATGTTCTGGACAATTGACCATATGAAAAGAGACCAAGGGTTTGTACAATCTCTTGTGACACTGTTAAAATGAAAGAAATAAAAGATAAAAAAAAAACTACAAATATTCTTTCAGTAAGACTCTCTCGAGAGTTCATAGAGTTTTTCAGCAGGCTGAAAAAACATCCCCCTCACAGGAGGAAGCTGAGATAACTACTGCTAATGTGTTAGCAGGGGGTCACATTAAACAGGTTCTGATTTCTGGTCAACGTCAACAAGTGTGGAAACATATTGTGTACGTCTGGAAACACAGCAGTTAATTGGATAGATGTTTAAATACAAGTGGCTTTAACATATGTACAGAACTTGTGATAAACTGCCATTCTGATTATCTATACTATTTGTTTGCAAATGACCAAGCCAGTGTAAATATAGATTGTTCACTGCGAAAGAAACAAAATATAGTTTATAAAGAGCTTAAATAGCACAAATCAGCTTTTTATTAGTACATGAAATATTTAAACTTCATTAAAACTAAATAAATTAAGTGGCCAAGTTTCTTGTTTAATCATTAACTTCATTACATTACTTTGATTTATAGTAAAAAAATTTATAACAGGGTTAAAAAACAAAAGAAAAAAAAAAAAAAACCCTAAACTTAAGATACATTTTGTATAAAGAAATTACCTTTTTAATGCAATTTTGCTTCAAGGAAACCTCAAGGCCCATCTTAAACGGATACTTTACCCCAAAATGAAAATTCTATCAATATGTACTCACTCTCATGTCTTTCCAAACCCGTAAGACCTTTGTTCATCTTCTGAACACAAATTACATTTATTTTTGATGAAATTCAAAAGCTTTCTGACCCCGCATAGACAGCAATGCATCTACCACATTCAAGGCCTAGAAAGGTATAAGGACATCATTAAAATCGTCCATGTGTTCAATGTCAGAACACCAGCTCCTGCGTCAACAGCATCACATGCATGCGTTGTGATACTCTCATGAATGCATGGTGAATAATGACATGGGAAATTACAGTCGAACCACTTATGTCACAAGGACTATTTTAACAATGTCCTGGCTACCTTTCTAAGCCTTGAACATGGTAGTTGCATTGGTGTCTGTGCAGGGTCAGAAAACTCACTGATTTCATCAAAAATATCGGAACATATTAAATTGTGTTACAAAGTTGATGGTCGATGGTCTTTCGGGTTTGGAACGACATGATGGTGAGTAATTAATTTTTGGGGGTAGTTTTATCCCTTTAGCTTATTTGAGAATTTTATATATTTCATGATCATATAAAAGTCTTTATTCAAAATATTTCAATTAACAACTGCCGTTTAATATAGTTTGTATTGTATTGTATGGCTTAAAATGGCTTAATCATTCAAGCTTCAAGCTCACAAGGTTTTCTTAAACAAGGTTAAGAAGCTGTACTGAACACGGCTGGCCTCTTCAATCTTAAACTAAACATTTCTTCATGCACTTTCCCAACAGTAGTGAGCAGAAGCCAGTATAACAAGCCATCCTTCTGAAGCAATTACCCACTCTGATTAAAGAAACTTGCTTAATGTAATTACTTTGTACTTAAAAAATTCATTTCATTTTTTGGAAGTGCAGCACAGATCTTGTTTGTGTCAGAGACCATTATCTTTAATGAAATCTGACAATTTAATTTGTGCATGATGGCAGTAAGGTTGCAGTGAGTTCCAGTGGATGAGAGGAAGTGGCATTATTAAATGACTCTAGCCTGTTGTCTGATGGTTGTCTGTGGACTTTGGCACACCAAAGTCCTCAAGGAAAATCACTGGCCATCTGATTAACATCCCGTATCAGATCACATCACTTACACTGGTTTGGGTCAGATCTTTAAAGGAATAGTTTACCCAAAAATGAACATTTACTGAAACGTTTATCCTCAGGCCATCCACGATGTAGGTAGGTTTGTTTCTTCATCTGAACAGAATTGGAGAAATCTAGAATCAAATAACTTGCTCACTGGTGTATATCCTCTGCAGCGAATGGGTGCTGTCAGAATGAGAGTTTACACAGCTATTTTTGGGTGAACTATGCCTTTAAAAATAGAATAAATAAATAATGTTGCAGTTCATAAAGTGACTGATTAGCATGCAAATAACAATTATATTTACTCACCAAAGCCATTTGCTGATTGTTAATTTTGGACCGTTAACACCAACTCCACTAGCTACTGTAGGTTCATTTGGTTTCTGCTCTGATAAACTGTGCTGTAAAACTAATGCACCAGAAAGCCGCTTTCAATTTAATTTGTGTTTCTAACTAATGCATAATAAATAACCTTTTCATTGATTGTTTCAAAATTGTAGAAATGAAAGTGAAATCTCAGATGTTTGCAGCCTAAATGCTAAAAAGTGCGACAGAGTGCTTTTGCGTAACCACAAGGAACGTATAAATGACTTCCTGATCAGCAACTGACACAAATCAGTTATTTCATTTATTCCAGTTAAATAAACAAGGCCAACTTATTTCTCCAGAAGGGGTGGAGATTGGGGCATCCCCATCAGAGAGCGTAGCCTGATCCACACATTTTTCAGCTTCAAAGCTGTCGTTCTGTCATGAGCAATTGATCCACATTCCGTGGGGAAGACAGAGATAGATTAGGACCAATATTTGAATGAGCAAATACACATAAATATGACTAAAGTAATTAACGACAAACGAATGGAAAGAACAGATTAATTATCTTGTGGATCGCTGGGGGACGACTCTGCTGCTTAACTACCTCCTCACTCCACCAAAGCTGAGATGAACAGACGAGCAAACAACAGAAAAACTGATAAACAATGCGTGCTGATGCACTGTGCTCTCTGAGGGAGGCTGATGGAATTCATTAGGCTTCTGTGATTATCAATTAAAATCCAAAAGCTCTTTGAGTTGAGACAATTGTGTTTCTGGAAGCGTCGAAACCGATATTGTGGGTTTGAGTCGGATGTTTCTTACCCGGCTGACTCCACGGCCGCGGTCCTCTCCGTAGTTGGTGCCCAGGATCTCAAAGTAGATGTTGGGGTTAATGCCGTTATCATTAAACTCCAGAAAGCTTGTCAGTCCACTTACACCTCCCTGCAAAAAAAAAAAACAAAAAATAAATAAAAATCAAATAAAGTGCTGTATAAATCAAATGTTTAAGTTTGACACGTGTTTGACATGGCATGGCTGCCATCTAATGAAAAACATGGATAAAAATGTCTCCATTAACCACTTAAACATTACATATGTGTGTAATTATAACCCCACATGTGGCACCACAGAGAACTACAAATAAGGGCTTTAACACACTGCTGTCATCAGCTTGAAAGTCCCGCCCCTAAGCCACACCATTGTTTAAGTCAATGTTGTTGTATCAACCCAGTCAGACCAGTCAAACAAAATGGACAGAATGGTGCCACTAGGGAGGTCTTTTAATGTGTTAATATGAACGCATTTTTATATATATATATATATACTTTTATTCAGAAAGGACACATTAAAAGGTATTTACAATGTGAAAAAAATCTGATACAAATTATTATAATTTTTTTATTACTTTCAAGTTATCAAATAATCCTGAAAATCTTTCTTGATTCACATATAAAGCAGCATAACTGTTTTCAACATTAAACATAATAATAATAATAATAATAATAATAATAATAATAATAATAATAATAATAATAATAATACATCTTTCAGATCAGCATAAGCAAAATAAAATGATTTCTGAGGGCTAAAAATTCAGCTTTGCCATTAGAAATATTTTACTTTACAGAATTAAAATAAATAAATAAATAAATAAATAAATAGTTTATATTAACAGGGCTCGACATTGAGCTTTGACATGAGCTTGTCCTTCGAACAAGTAATTTAACTTGTCCGAGTATAAAAGATACTTGTCCGGGGGAAAAAAAGTGATAATTTATTCTGAAGCAGTCTCATCAGTGCTTTATCACGTATTACTTTAATCGAAATATTTTTTATATTTGCCTTAAATTGATTGCTGTTACACTTTTTAACTTTATGAATGACAATATTTTCCTAAACTGATTAAATGTACATGTCTCGATTTACATTGAATTCTAATATTTGATCAATACATTCAGTTTAAATAATAAGACACTATATGGTTGTTACTATGTAAATGAAATCAGTAGAAACTGTGCCATTTAGATGTATTTACTCAGACTGTTTAATAAGATAGGTTCCATAAAATAATTTACTCAAAATTGCAAATTCATAAATCATGTTATTAGATTAATGTTTTACTTTTTTGACGTACCAATATGAAATGTTGGAAAAATGCAATGATACTTTTAAATATGAAATTTAACACCAGTAGGTCTTAATGAGTGAATCATTGATTCAACCGATTCATAAAATAAATAGATTAAATTAATTCAATGAATGAAGCAAGTAACCATTTTTATAAATGGCTCACTGAATCATTGACTCGTTCAAAAATGCTGAATCATTTAGTAACTAAAGACTGTTGTGTGTTGCTCAGAGATGCGTGACTGTTCTGCTGTGGCTTTGCTTAGAACTATTTTTGTTAGCGAAATGGAGCAAAAAACGATCCATAATGTGTCTTAAATGTAAACGTTTCAGTGCTGCCCTAGTTATTGTTTGTTATAAAAATTTTAATCAGGTTACTTGTCCGGTCGGGCAAGTAAAATTCTCCTCCATTTGCCCTTTCACAAAATCTACTTGTCCCGGTCCGGACAAATGTTAATGTCGAGCCCTGTTTAATAACCTTGAACCCCTTGGTGTGCAATTTTCAATTTTTTTTGTCAATAAGGGGAAATAATATCTTTTTAATGCTTTTAATCAGAGCATGTCACACTGGTTTGTGCACAGGTTTCAACATATTAAAGTATAGAGCTCATATAGCAGATGAGTGTTTCAGTCCAACTTGTGAAGTTTGCTGATTATGCCCCTACTGACCCTACCATTTTTCCTCCTCTCTCTACTGTCTCTATGAGCAAAAAGTCTTGTCCCCCCTGTTTTTTTTTTTTTTTTTTTTTTTTTTTTTTTTGTCAGCACCCTTAATTTAAAATCCAAGATAACTCCACAGTATCATTCCAACCTACATAACCTAACGGTGAGCATGATTTTGCCAAGTACAACATGTTCCTGGATCAACATCCTTGTTGATCCTGGAACAACATTCCAATCAACCAATCAGAATTGAGATATACCTTTTCAGGAATTATCTGTTTTAGGCCTACAATCATGGTTAAGTTCTTCTACACCCTTGTTAATCAGCTATTATTTCCCACTGATTTTAGGAATAAATTATGGGTAGGGTTAGGTTTAGGGGTAGGGGTTGGGTTAAGTCTATATTTTTTGGACAATAATGTTGATCCAGGATCATCAAAATATGTTGATCTAGGAACATGTCTTACTTGTCAAAAATCACGGTGACCCTACCTAACCTAAACCTAACCCTAACCCCAGCCCTAAACCAAATCCAAAACATGTCCTGCCCAGCGACAACCCACATGAACAGACAGATAATTGTTGTAAATTCACTCTACCAATACCAGTGCTGACAGAACGAATTAGACAGCCAATTATAAAAGCTGATGAGTGCTTTCCAAATTAGTTCACCAACTGCTGCTTTGTAAAGTCGCTACACACAAACTTCCCCTAATTGAGCTGTAAAGCAACGTTCCAGTCCAAACAGTCCTGTGGGAATTGAATACAAGGCCATTATCCAGCTGATGTACAGTAGAATAAGTATGTAGTACTACGTGCCATTTCAATATATTTATATATTGCATGCCTGTGCTCCCAGACATCCCTTTGAAACAAGGCTGTTAAAATCTAGGCAGATTCCAAGGTGGTACAAGCCAGTGTGTTATTGTGGTCACCCAGTGTCTGAATAAATCGGCCTATCTGCTTTAATATCATTGTCACACAGGGAGCGGAGTGGAGGTGAGAGCCAGACGAGAGGTGATATCTCTACTGTGAGATGCTGGAGGATCAGATACACGTGGATACAGGAGGAACAGTACATCCCTTAGGGGGTAAAGCCATTCCCCACCAAGCATGGTGTTAAACCAGCACTCAGTCACTAGCCCTGTAACATTGTCTGTCATCTCACCCCAGGCAGTGAGCCAGTTCTGTGGCCCTGCAGTACACCAGGCAGACAGAGTAGAGGAGAGTTTCACTGTACCACAACATTCCCCCACTCCCCTACCAGCACCCTGAAAGACACTCATTACGATCCTCAAAACCAAACAGTCATTCAGTTTCCAATTCAAATGCATCCAAGGTCAAACTCCCACTCAAACACATCTCTTAATCAGCAGGGCTCAGAGTTAGTACCGTTTTTGTTGACCTGGTCATGGTTTGCTTCATACTGGCAACATCTACATCAAACGACTGATTCATAAAAATAATTAACTGATCCACTTCACCAAACCAACTGTTTTCCACTTGGATGGTGACTGATTTTTACATTTTAACCCTTTAAGGAAAAGTTTTCTAAAAAAAAAGAAGAAAACAAATTAATTCATAAATACAGTTTTAAATGATAAGACATTCAAAAAATTGCAATAAATTAATTAATTGATAAATAATTTTTTTAATAATTTTGTTTTTCTGAAAGTTTTCTTCAACCGGTTTATTGAATTGAACTGTACAAAAGAACTACTGGAGATCAGAAAAAATCGATGCAACCGGTTCTGAACTCGAGAACGAATCAATCTTTTGTTCCTTATCTGGCTCTGCTCGTTGTTCATCTTCAGTTTTCTCTTCACAGCAGTTCAGTCAGTGTACTGTTTGAGTACTCCGGGATATTGGTTTGTTTTTAACTCAGAGGGAGTGTCAGCCAGATTAAAAAAGTTGAAGTAATTTGTGGATTAATGCTTATGCGAATCCGTTTTAAATGATTCAGTTCGATACGATGAACTGGTTGAAGTAGATCCGGTTACATCGAATGATTTGTCCGCGAACTGGATATCAATACACTTCAGTGTTTTGAAATCTCACAACAGACCGGAAGAGAAGACAATGCTGAATAAAGTTGTAGTTTTTGCTATTTTTGGACCAAAATGTATTTTAGATGCTTCAAAAATTCTAACTGACCCTCTGATGTCACATGGACTACTTTGATGATGTTTTCCTTACCTTTCTGGACATGGAGAGTATACCGTTCACACAGCTTCAATGGAGGGACTGAGAGCTCTCGGACTAAATCTAAAATATCTTAAACTGTGTTCCGAAGATGAACGTCTTACGGGTTTGGAACGACATGAGGGTGAGTTATTGATGACATTAATGTAAACTGTGACGTTTTGGTTTACTTCATACACAAAATCGGATTTCTTGATGATTTGATATTTTATAATAGTGATTTTATAACTGTTATTTTATCATTTCAAAATATAAAGGAAAGTGCTAAAACAGTTGTATGAAATGCTTGTAAGTCATTGAAAATAGCTTGAAATTCTCTCTCAAAACGTTGCAAAAAACCCTGAAATTAATACTTTAATAACATTTGACTATTTCTGCAACACCATGGTTACAGTTAGCACTACTGCTTCTGGTTTTCTACGTCAGCACCATCTGATCAGTTTATAACAGATCAGACAATCTTTATTAATTCAGCGGCAAATTCAAATACTTCTCGCTGGATCTCACAGTACTGTACTGTAACAGTGTCCCGAAATCAACTTTGGTTCTTAAGTAAAGCTGTTTTGGGCTCGGAGTTTGTTTTTGTCATGGTCCGAGCCGATAAATGGTAAGCGCTGTGCAGGTCAAATGAGTAACGGGATTTTGTTACGCTTTTGTTTAGTTTGCTGTTTGATGTTTCTCATATGCAACAGAAATGGCAGCATGAGTTGAATAACGTGGTGGTCACACCAGTGCGACCGTTCACAAAATTTACTCGCAGAAATTTTTTCTGCAAAATGTGACCATTCACAGACTGGAGCCCTGAAATATTAATATCATTGTTTTTGTTACTTATACAATAATACTGTTAATAAAAGTAAATGTGAAACATTAAATATAATATAGAAATAAATGTTACCTATGAATTTATACATTTTTTATTATTAAAAAATCCAGTAACACTATACTTAAAGCCTTTATGTGTGATGCATTATAAAAGTAGTTTTAATGCATTAATTATGCCTTGTAATATATACCTTATAATGCACTGTACAATCTCATGAATCATTGTATCTATATCTTATCAATTTATTGCTACACTATGCATTTTAACAAATAATGTATTACAATGCACATTGTGAATAATTACAATGCATTATACCCTTTAATAACCCTTTATATCGCATTATAGTCTTCAAGTCTTCAAGTAATGGTTACCAAAAATGATTTCAAGACTATGTCTACTCAATTTCACAATCTATGTCTGTATAACTCTACCTTGTTAATACGTTTAAATCAGTAGATTTTACAACCTCAACATTCAATACTTTAAAGAAAACCAAAATTTTAATTTTGCAAGGCACATTTCTTTCAAATAGCCTGAGACTGGCCAGCAGGTCATGTTTATCGTAAAGTCCTGTACAGTACTGTACCTTCTTCACAGTATCCAGCATAGACTTGCCACCCTGCCAGGGTTTGGAGCCCTTGCGGATGCACGAAAGACTTGCCATGCTGTGCCATTTCCTGTCCTCTAGCTTCCTGTGGAAAGTGTTGGCCAGCAGCAGCACTGTGTCGTAGATGTAGCGGTTGGTGATCTGACAAGTCGTCAAAAAGCAGCAGGGAAACAAAGACACAAAAAGAAAAGGAACAGACGATGTGAGCACAGAGAGCCAGAGACACCAGATTAATATTCTCTTACAAGAAAAAGATTTATGTCTGAGTGGGTACAGCTGGGATGAAAGGTCTCTACAGTGGAAATGACAACAGGCTGCACATAGTGAACGAGCTCTAGAAGACAATGGAGTTTAATAAGCAAAAGAAAACACACACACAGACACACACACTTAGTACCTCTCATTTCACACATCATACACGTCTTTAATGTTCTTGTCTGACTTGGGACATCAATTGTAACAATACAATATTTTTTTTTATTTGGTCATCTTGGCATGGTTTTAACAGTCAATTTTGTCTTGATTAAATGTAAACAGGCGGGCCAAAAATGGCTTTGTTCCTAATTTTATACAAAAAGTAAATTTTTTTCATTAATATTCAATACTGTAATATTTAATCATTTTCTTCAGCAAGGACGCAATACATTGATCAAACCTGACAGTAAAGAAATTCTGGCGTTAAAATATTACTGTCAGGATTTACTAAAGACGCGCAGTGAAGATTTAGTGCTGAAAAGGCATGGATGCAGTTATTTTTTGCACCTGACCTTACTTAATATGCATTTGTAGGAGTTTCACTTTCAGATGCAAAATTTATGGAAGGAGTGTATTAAAATGAATCATGCTACCTGGTTGTCAGACTCTTGTTTTGTGTGTGTTGAGTTCTCCCTTGTGTTTCCTTATGCCCATATTTGAGCTTGGTACCTGTTCTCGTTGTCTCATTATTAGTTGTTTCCCTGCACCTGCCTGCCCCTCGTTAGGTTCAGTATAAATTTGTAGTCTGCCTGATGTTTCCCTGTGGAGTCATCCTGTGTTTGTACTCAACTGCTCCCCATGTTAGTGTTCCTCTCCTTTGGTTTGATTTATTAAAAGTCAAGTTTGTGTTGTCATCTTCGTGTCTCTTTGTTTCCCTCCTAAGCACCGTGACAGTGGTTTACTACTGTTTGTGCTCGTCAAATTACTGGTATTTGTGCCAAAATTTTATTCCCCCTAAAAAAATTTGTCTTAAAACAGAGAGTAATTTGCGCTGCTCTTGGTAGATTTTCCTGGTCATTATTGAAATGATCTGGCTGCCTCTGTGTACTTTAATGTGCGCATTGTTCTCCTCCATTACGCGCTTTTATAGAATTGTGTTCTAGCGTTAATTTACCCTTTTTTGTAAATCTGGCCTGTATATTGTTTGAAAAAATCAATTTCAAATAAATATTCTATTGAACTTTCTATTCAAAGAATCAAGGGAAAAAGTTATCATTGTTTCCACATACTTCTTTTTTATACATTAATAAGAAAAAATTTGAGTCCTAAATCATCATATTATAATAATATTATAATCATGTGACACTGAAGACTGGAGCGATGACTGCTAAAGATTCAGCTTTGTCATCACAGGAATACAATACCTTTTAATATATATTAATTACAAAAATTTTTTTTTTTTTTACATTACTATTTTTACTGTATTTTTGATCAAATAAATGGCCTTGGTGAGAATAACAAACTTTTTCAAAAAGCAACCTGAAACTTTTGATAGGTAGTGAAAAAAACCATAAGAAATTGAAGGCTAAAAGCATTTAAATAGCACACAACATTGTTACCTAAGATACAGTTCTGCATTATACAGGACAACTGGCAACTTCACTCATACAGAAGCTCTAACACTTCGAGTGATGTTGGCAAAAAGGAGAAAGTTAATTCCGCTCTGATCAATTGCACGGCTCTGATCTAACCCGAGTGTTGTCTCCATTTTAATGAGAAGGTAATAAATAGAGTGAAGCGGTCATTAGGTTTCCAGCGTTGTTTATTAACCCGCTCTGCTCCCACATACTTGACACTGTATCGAGTGTCTGAGTAATCTCAACCATGTTGACAAATAGCTGAGAAAAACCTCTCGCTATCAACATTGGTTTGCCATAATTGTCAAGAAAGCAATCTGTTCAGGTAATCTATTCGCATATGGCCATGGTCTTGACAAAAATCTTCACCAGTTAACAGACGAGCACAAAGGAAAGGCTATTATAATTATGTTAGGAGTCATGCATGGTTGGCTCCATCAACAGGTATCTGCAGGTATGAGGCAATAATGGCTTTGAGAGCCGGCAAACGAACTGCCAATTATGCAGTATATGTGTACATCGACTTTAAAGCAGACTGGAGAATAAGATGATGGAGTCGACAGGGATGAAGTTCTTGTGTTATGTTTCTTGAGTTTCATCCTCTGGTTTTCAAGGGAATGGGCTTCGCCATCCCAGCAATGAAAGGAAACACCAGTGCTGCTTGTGTTTACTCTTCCTGACTCCCATAAAGCAACTGGGGGTACAAAAAAAAAAAAAAAGAGCCATGACCCAAAGAAGCAGACTTGACAGTGATCCACAAGTCTACCAAGCAACAGTGTCGAGCTGTGTGGCTTTTCCCCATTCAATGTATTTTTCATCTTCAAGAACAAAAACATAAAGGGCTTACTTATTGATTTATGTTTCATCTCTTGGACCCATATTGCATTTTTTTGGGTGGGCTGTTTTTAGCCGAGAAGGCTATTTCATGATATAGCATTGACATGAGTCGAGACCACCGATGCAACAAAGCTGCAACTGCCAAAGGGGTAGATAGATAAAGACAGGGTTAAATTCAGGGGGGAGAAGATCGGCTGACCAGGTAAATCCATTAAGCCTGTTTGAAGTGCAGGAGTTAGTGGCTCTCTCCAGGGAAGATGAGGGATTGGTGGTCTAAAGGGAACAAAAGGTGCAAAGGAGTATTCCAAAGGGAAGGTATATGTCAAGAAAGAGGGATGTGATATGCTTCAGTGCAGGGTAAAAGAGGGTAGAACTCCTGAATACTGAGCAAAAAGGAATCCTTAGAGTAAAACATGAGCTGCTTATACAGTATGCATTCAACATTACATGGAGAAGAGCACCTGTCTCCTCTTATTTCACATTCTGAAAATAATGGCTGAATTACAACTCAACATTTTTCTAGATTTTGATGAAATACAATACATAGAGTGGCCCCAAAAATGTATGTGGATACAAACAATCAAACAATCAAACAAAAAATAACACAAATTATTCACTTGCAAGTGCATTTTGAGATTTAACCTCATTTGTTTGCACATATGTGATCTACATGAAAGTGTTTTTATTACATATATTATTCAGACTATTTAATCATTTTAATTTATGGATAACAACATATAAGGCAATACACTGAAGGTAGACTGTAAATTATTATTTACACACTGTATGTTTTTTTTCTTATTATTAAAACCATACAGAGGCCTTTGTAAATTGATAACGCAAACTTTTCAAGTTTAATGCCTTTTTTTTTTTTTTTTTTTTTGCTACAGAATTTTTAATTATAGAGATTAAAAAAATATCTCTATTGAAATGATTTTCAAAACACAAGAAGGAATTGTGAAACTAATGTTGGTAACTTAATGACCAAATAATAACGGTATTAAAATCATCGTCCTGTTTTGTGAATATCAAAAATATCTCCCGGACTTGCTGAATATATATATTTGCCTTGTCAGTACCAACATATGCCAACACAACTATGAATTGATATAGGATAAGGCTTTTGAAAAATAATGTGTATTGACATACCATGCAGTGTTTACCAGTAATGAATGTGGCTCAATACACAACACATCTGTTAATTTATTTTGTCATTTGTGTATATGTACATATGGGAAAATAAATTTAGTTAGAAAACAGGAATGGCACCCACATGCACGGTAAAGGAACTAAAAAACCCAGCAAAACAAGACTGCTAATTCACACATTGGCATTTTCTAGTTTTCAAAGGAAGTTAGCTCAAAGGCTAATGATGACAGTTAATGGACACAATCAAAAAAGGAAATGAAGTCAAATGACTTGTGATTAACTTGAATGCATGAGTTATGAGTATGGTGGAATGTATCACACCTCTAGCATCTGTGCCTTTGGGTCTTTTGGGTCACAGAGGGACGTGTTGATGCGGTGGTTGTTCCGAACGCAGCGCTGGCTGGAGTTCTGTGGGAGAGGGAAGGTCTGTCTCACCAGGGTCAGGCGACCTATAGACTTCATCACCAGCTCCTGCACATCCATGTCTGAAATCTCCTGCAGCACATGAGAGGAAAAACACAGAGAAAGAGAGAATAATGTCGGAAGAAAAGGGATTTTCCATGTGCAGTGATAAAAGAAAAAGCATCTTGCTGAGAAGAGCATTTTTCCACAATGACTGAAAAAGAAAGAGCAGAAGTAGGTCCAGGAAAAAAATAACACAATCATGGTTTTCAATTTAGCAAATAACCAAATATTACTTTTGCACAAATTTGGATTGAGAGAAAGAAAATGCGGTAGAGATTAAATAAGAAAGAAAATGTTATCTTTTTAGATTCCATTACTTAAGTGTTTTATCATCTTCCAAATATGTCTACATGAATCAAGTAGCAACAGAAACATTATTACCAGCTCTATAAACCTTTATTTTTTTCTGACTTAAGCCCCGTTCACACCAAGAATGATAACTATATAAAGATAACGATATTAGCGTTAGTTTGTTTGGTTTGTTTATTCTAAGCGCACATACGTCTGCCTCTTTAAATTCTCAAGCTTGTTATAGATGGATGGATTCTGACTGGCTGTCAATATTTGTATCATTCATCAGCTGGAAAAAATCTTTCTGAAAATTATTCCAATGATATTGTTCCTCACTTCATTTATTGTTATATTTGTTGTGTGGACTCTGCTATTCTTTAATACTGAGAACGATTTTTAGAACTATATTGTTATCTTTATAGTTATTGTCCTTGGTGTGACCGGTCTTTTACTGTAAAGGTAACTGTAGATAACTGTAACAAATATCACAATTGTAGACATTAAGATTTTATACTGGGAGAATTTTAACTGCAAAATATTTATTTAGCATGGAAGATACAACAAAAGTTAAAAGGTTAGGCAAAAAGATAAAAACTTGTACATAATTTACATAAACAAATAATGATTGTTGGTTTTGTTTACCATTAACAAAATATAGTAACTTATATATATATATATATATATATATATATATATATATATATATATATATATAGAACTTTGACTTAAATACAATGAACAGTACTTTACTGGAATAATGCAGGGCAAATATGCTACCAAATGTATGTTTACGAATAACAATATATTTACTAGTAACAAAATACAGTAATTGATTAACTTTGACACACACGCACGCACGCACGCACACACACACACACACATATAGGTCATGGAATAATGCAGTATTTATTATAGTAAAAAAAACAAAAAACATTTAGTAATAGATTTAACACAGATTATATAGTACAATTAAAAATAAAACAAAATACCTTTAGAACAGTGTGTGTTCCAATTTTAATAAAATGATTATAATGAAGTAAAATGGACAACGCTGTCTTTATGTGGTTAAAAAAAGCTCACCCAGGGTAAAAAAAAAAAGAAAAAAAGAAAAAAGGAAAGTTAGTTCCAGTTAAACGGATGCTGCTCCTTCATTATAAACACTGAATCCTGACACCAGTACTGACACACAAACTACACAATCTTCACACATGGTTAAGTTTTCATTTTTCATCAAGTCAAGGTCAAATTCTCCACTCTCCAGTTAGCTAAAAATGGGCCCAATTTAAAGACAAGAAACATAACTACATAAAAATAATCATTAGTATTAAAATTATTCTCATGAATGGGTATTCAGAGCACTGCCAAGAGGCAGACAGACATAACCGCGTACGCTCACATGTCCTTGCGCAGCCTTGGGAGGAATGAATGCTAATTTTAGCCCAAAGCCATCTTTTCCACAGACGGGTAGAATGAAGTGAGTAAGCTGGGAATGATGTGATGGGAATGGACAGGGAACGTCCCCCAGTGAAGGTAGACTTCAGAGCGGCCAAGCTGTTCCATTTGACAGCCTTCACTTTTGAGTTTCATTCTCACCTGCAAAGCTGTGATTGCTGGTGACTGGCTCTCATGAAGTATGTCATTAAATCTGAACTTGTGGCACGCCGGCGTGGAACTTACTTAGAATGTCGAAGCCGTTCAGACTTCAATAAGATTAAAATAAAAGTTGTCTCCAATGCAACCTGCTGTCTAAAAGGTAATTTTAAGGTTTCTGATCGGCCAAATAAAAATTTGCCTGATGCACGATGTTTGTGCAGCTATTAATTAAAGTGGTAAGAATTATGGAGGATAAGGCATCACGAGAGGGCACGTGAGGGCTTTATAGTGTGCTTCAAAACTTTCAAGAGCAGAGAGGACATCACACTTTTACAGACCTGAAAATATCAACACTGTGTGGCTTATTCTACCCCCAGATGACAAATGCAAAGGCCCTTGATGCTTAATTAGGAACGCTAAATTAGAATGACACAAATATGAGCCTACAGGGTTATGGCCCAATTTTAGGGGTTTAGGTTTTGGCAGCTGCTTGTTTTGTCCCCTATGAGTGCTGTCAAGTAAGGCCAACCATGAGCAATGAGTGTCCATGCAGAGACATGTCAAGGTAATGTCATGTGCCTTTGTATTTAATGTACGAGGACATAAAACTTTCCTCAGATGCATTAAATGCTCCACATGCCTAAACGGGTGTATTTTGTACTGGATCGGATAATGTCTCGCACGTTTTGGTTATTTTAATAATCTTTTATAAATCAGACTTTTTTTTTTTTTTGTGCCACAGTGCTCTTTTAATGTTAGACAACTTATATTGTGCCAGAAATGGTCATAATTATTGTTTTCATAACTATCTCTATGACCCTTTGAATGATTCAGAAATTTGCTGTTATGCCTTTAAATAGCAGCTGTCAAAGCCCTGTTGCATGTGAAATGAGATACAGCTTCTGCTTAGTGGGCTGTTTCATTCTTCAATGAAAGCTGCTTAGTATTGAGGACATTATAATAAAATTGTATTAAAACTATTACAATTTAAATGAAAATAAATGAGTTAGAATTATTTTGGTAATCGAGTAATCAGAATTATTTTGGTAATCGAGTAATCCATTAATTATTCTGACGATTAATCGTATAATTATAATGTTTTATTTTTCTATTTTATTTTTTTATTTTTCATAAAAATAAGACCTTTCCAAACAACAACCTTTTAAAATGACTTATGATAAATATATGATAGCGATGAGGCAATAATAATTAGTTTAACATAAATCATATGGTTTTATTGTTCAAAACTGTTAAAATACACAATGTATTTTAAACAAGCTAATGTATTATAAATGTTGCATTATAACAAATGCCTGCAGAGGGCATCAATGGCCTGATGACTGTTTTACGGTTTACTGCGCGATCTATCCTTGTTTAATATTGATTAAACAGATTTAATTCAAATTCCTACTTAATGTTAAATATTTGGCCATTTCCTAAAGACAGAAATGCTACAGCCACTGTAATTTCTTGAATATGTGGATAACAAAACGTTTAAACTGGAGATGGTCCCCAATGTAGAACACAAGATCCAGGGGTGTGGTTGGATCCAGATCCAACACCTCCCACCTACATATAACTCAACCTATCTGTCTCCACCCTCTGATCCCTAAACCTGATGTATTCTCCTGTGTTTGTGTAGGTTTATAAATTATTTACCTTACAGATCTGATTAAATGGCTAATGTTATGTTCCCAGATGAACGTTATAATAAACCCAAACAGATATACAGATATTCTGAGATGCTTCACACATCTAAATTATAACAGTTTGTGTGGAGCAGCATTTATTTACTATGAATGGAGCCGCTCTGACACACATGTACAGTACATAGCCTGTATACGCATGTAAATAATTAAAGCACCATTGTGTCGAGTGGGGCGGGGCCGAGAGACGTGGGCACGAGGAGTGAGGCCAGGTGTAGTGATTGGAGATGCAGTTTTATATCCTTCCATCTCCTACGTGGGACTCGAGACCGGTGGTGGGGAGCAGGTGCAGCGCATCTCAAATCACTACACCTGGCCTCACTCCTCGTGCCCACGTCTCTCGGCTCCGCCCCACTCGTCACAACCATATATGAAATCGTGACAGCTCTAAAATTTATTTTAACCACTTTTTCCTAACTTTATAAATAATGTGCAGTCAGTCAGTTCTTCTGGCTATAGAAATAAAAGGATCTATAAAAATTCCTAAACATGACTGGGTAAAACTATAGTCTCTGAACATCAAATCCAGCCAATATCAAAATGAATTTCAATACATGGCATTTTTTGGACTGGGGAGTGAATTTGTCACAGTACAATTTCATAGAGCACTGAACTCTATTATTCAAAAAGACCGAACTGATTTATATGACCATTTGAAATAAAACCATAGAGATTAATAGAGGTTACCGTAGAGAGTGACTTTTAAGTTATTGAAATAGCTATAATTCAGGCAGATGGGCTCAAGGTCTATATCTTCATTGTCTTCTCCTTGTCACAGGATCATTTTGGAAAAATGCTTTATTCGTTAAGGAAAGCGCTGAATTATTTTATAGCGCTACTCCCATGCTTGCCAAATCTAATTTAAATCATTGAGCTATAATTTGTCCTTATCTGGCCACCTTCATCAGGCTCCAAATGAGCCCTTGTCCGCCTCTCACTTAGATGATAAAGATATAAAGATGCAAATATATTCAAATATGCTTACAGAAAGAATAAACTAGATTTCTCACAAAATAAGAACCCACCTCATTTATGATGATCCAGTGACAGTCAAAAGCTACAAGATTTGTTTCCACCACCTATAGAGAAAGAAAGAAACATTTAGCCAGTTAGAAACTTCATAGTTTGGAAGAACTGACCCTTTCTGGGACAGGGTTTCTGCTCATCATAGGTTGAATAGTGGACAAGTCGAAGGTTTTTGAAATTTGGCATCTATAACAGAGGCATTTAAATATCCAAACAGTATTAGAGCCTGTAAATGTGTGTTGTAAACTCTATCTGTGTCTATACTGTAAGTATCTTAAACTACACACTATTCCTCCAATTGTGTCCGATTTTTGGTTCTCTCTCTCCACACCAACACAACACAAAAAACATGGTACCCTTCACCAATGTTTCTCCGGCCCACTGTAGCAGCACAGCATTTCATTAACCGTAATTGTGTAGGTGACTAAATGTGGGTGTCATAAAACATTTTGGTCATAAACAAAAGGAACAGCTGGAGAATCTGACGGCGAACGCCGCGCTAATAGTGTTTTAATCTTCCACAAACACCTAATAAAACTTTATAATTACAAAAGAGACAAGAGGCATAACATTTTCCATCAACTGGTACAAGATGGCAGTACTTGACAAACAGAGCTCAGCTGGCTTCATGCCGGGGGTCTTCATCACTTTTTGTTAAAAAGGAGAGACTGGGGAGTGTTGTAACCCATTTTACCTTTTTGTTGTTATCATTATTTTTACTATAAAATTACCATATTTATCTGCAGCAAATTAATTAAGAATATGTTAATTAGTGTCAAGTGCAAGCGTGGGTGGTAACCCAAAATAATTAATTATAATAATACATTTACTTTTTAAAGAAAAATAAATAAATAAGCCATCCCTAATCACCACCACTGATCCCATTTTAATTCATAAATATTTAATTAAAAGTGATAAACTCTAATACATTTTTAATCAAAACTGCAAATTTATACAGACACGTTTTACATTTTTATAAGACAGACAGACAGATAGACAGATAGACAGATAGACAGATAGATAGATAGATAGATAGATAGATAGATAGATAGATAGATAGATAGATAGATAGATAGATAGATAGATAGGGATTATTCGCCTCTGCCTACAGCCAGTTCCTTATTGAATTAAACTGGAAGTGTTACAGCACTCTCCAGTCTCATCTCTATTAAATGTCATGTGTTATCATTAGCTCAGTAAGTGATGCTGAAGTTTCCTTTGAAAATGCTAAGATCAGCTTGACATGTTAGGAAGCTATCACAACCTCTTGACGCCGAAATAGGAGTAGACATAAAGTGGCCACTGTTATTAATTACATGGTCCAATCATTTCGATGTCTAAGGCTTTGTGAGGTCATTAAAGTGGCTCATGAAGAATGTGCGTGTCTCAAAGCAGTTGTGTATATACAGTCAAAAGTTTCGAGACAGATGGCTGAACTTAATTAAAGCATTGGCTTAACATCTACTAGGCCAAGATGGACCTCTAAAGCTTGTCTTAATGCCAAGAAAAAGTTCAAGGTTGTTACAGAGTGTGCTTAAACCGAACAAATATACTTCTTTATTAGCCATGGTAAAAGGCTAAATATTTGAGTGGCTGCATCCATGCTATTTTTTTTTTCTGTTCAATTTGCAATTAAAGTTGATGGTAAGAGGTATGCCGTCCATTGCCAAAGAGGAAGGTATTGATTCTGGCAGTGAGCTGAAAGTTTGCACAGACCAGATTGAGATGCTCACACAGAAATCTAGGAAAATCCTCAAGCAAAAGATCCGTCCAAGTTAAACAGAGCCATCCCCTGGGCAGAATCAGGCTCAGGAAATTAGCAAACAGACCTACATGTCTGATGTTCCTTAAAGGCATAGTTCACCATTCCAACTCCCTCATTTCATTACAAACCTGCATATCTTACTTACTTTCTTTCTTTCGTTAAACACACAAAAAAAAAAAAAACATTAACATTGGTTTTAATAAAACATAATACAAAAACGTTTTGTACTCAAATTGGTCTGTTTTTATAATTAAGTTAAATCAAGACATTCTTTTAGATCATATTAACTTGATACCCCAATTCAAAGACATTACTTAATTGAAATTACTAAGTAGAACCCACTAATGGGGATAAATTAACACAATACTCATTACTGAGTTCACTTTATTTTGAACTTGCATAGCAAAGTTAAAACAACAATAATTGTATAGTCATGTTAACTCGCTGAAGGCAATTCACAGCTTAACAAGACTCAAAATAATGAGTTAAAACAATTAATTAATCCATTTTGTTTTTAATTTCAATTTTAAGGCAGCTGCTTAACTTATTATTTTAAGTAGAACCACGTAGATATTTTTTACAGTGATGGGAAGGTTATAATTGAATATCATTGGAATCCAAGGATTCTGGAATTCCATGAGGAATTCACTCGAGTTCAAGTTGGTCATGTGAATTTGCCACACTGACCTCAAGAAATCCGTTCATTTGAAAGTGACTTAACTACACTATTGAGGTATTTTGTGACACTTCTTCACACACAGTTGTTGTATCAGAACACTTGGAATACAAACTTCTTTTTAAATACCTCACTGATTTTTGATCCTTTTTCGAGAATTGGACACTTTCACGGACACCCCATTCTTTTTTTTATTACATATGGACAGTGTGGTTAGGATATTCTTTAAAAATCGCCTCATGTGTCTCAAAATGACCCAGACATGATAAAATAATGACAAAACATACATTTTTTAGGTAAACTATGCCTTTAAGAACAACAAAGAAGCATAATTGGTCATTTCAGTGACAGAACTTGTATAATGACAGTCTGATTATAAATATATGGTAATCTGGTCTGACTAGCTGTTGAGCTACAGTGACAACCCTGACTGACAGTGGGTTGACGTAAAGTCTAATGCCTGCGAGATCAAAGCCCGTAATCACTCGGAGACACCCACTCTGCCGAAGTGCTCTCAACTGTAAATCTACAGAGAATTAGGAGGCCATGTGAATTTACATCCAGATTGTGGTTTTGAGCTCCCCACTGAGAGAGCCATCACCTCAGAACTAAAGGGCTTCACCTGCATTAATGTGAAAACCCAGCGAAGAATAAGCAGCTAGTGTTAACCACAATCAGACATCTCTTTCATTTCCTTCCTATTATTATTTTTCTTTGCTTTCTAATGAGCCAGTGGTTGTGGCATGCCTTTTAACAATTCACAAATTAGAGAGAGAGAGAAAAAAGAAAACACCTCTTCAAGGAGACACATTCAATCCACTTTCAAATACAAGCAGTTGTTTAAATTATACGCTGAAAGCGATGTCCTTCAACCAGGTGCTTTCACAGAATGATGATTATTGTTATTATCTCATATTTTCCACCTGCCTGAGCCCTAGAAGTGGAAGGTGAGATGACGTGTATTCATTAAAAAGAGCCAAAGGGAGAGATGACCAGAATTAGACGTGAACTTTGACATCAACCAACTGCACAAAGATGCCTCCGCACCACCTCTCTTTACCTCGCAAGTGACCCAACGGATCCAAATGAGAACTTCAAACTTTGCCAAGAAGTTTCAGCTTCTGTTTTGAGACAGGAAAATTTTGCTGAGAAAATGGATTAACTGATTATTAATTATACCAAATGTAATGTAAATGTAATGATAAAAACACCTCTAATAGCATGTTAATTGAAATCTAGATTAAATATTTATAATTTAACAGTTTTTAACAAATGGATCATTAACCAGTTTACTTACAGCATTCCATTTAACATATTTAAAAAAAAAAAAAAAAAAATAGATAAATGAAAGAAAAAAATTGTGTTCTACAGTTTATGGTATATGCTTATATATGGTATATGCTATATGATAAACAGTTTAATATTATTATTATTATTATTATTATTATTATTATTGTTATTGTTTATTACTATTATTATTATTATTATTTTGAAATACTTTTATTTATGAAGAATACATTTTACATAAAACATCTAAATATTACAAAAAAGATTTATATTCATTGCTGCTCTTCTGAATTTTCTTTTCATCAAAGAATCCTGAAAAAAAATATTAACTAAAATATTGTCGAGCATTAAAACAGCATATGTCAATGATTTCTGAGGATCACGTGATGCTGAAAATTTAGCTTTGCCATCACAGAAGTAAATGTACATATATAAAATACACTGTAAAAAATAAAACGGCCCTTTGTTCAGCAAACAGTTATTTTTAAGTTACAGATAATATGAATTGTGAATATTGTGAGTCTATGTAAAAATGCATGTTAGTCCAACAATATTTTGCTAAATGTTATAGCAACATCATTAACCAAGTTGAATGAACAAACATTTTTTAATTGAATTGCGCGCGCATGCATCTACGGGGTTTCCCTTCTCATTATCAGCATCGCCACGTTTTTTTGCTGCCATTTTGGACTTGGAGCGGGGAGAAACAGGTTCCAGGTGAGTAATTAACGTTAATTAATTGTAGGCACTTGAAATGAAAAGTGGACATGAGTTGTTTTTCTTCTTCTTCTTCTTTTTTTTTTTTTTTTTTTTTACAAACAACGTCTGTCAGTGATGCAAATATGTTTGCGCAGTGGGTGCATAGTTTTCATAAAGACTTATTGTGGCAGGTATTTATCATTTTCATCTGAAAATGATAGGCTAAGTTATAATGTTGGCATATACTAATATTTATCTTTGAATTTTAAAATGAGATGTAACGTTAAATATGTTGCAATTGAATATGAACCAGTGTTCGGAATCAATAAAGCAATCCAATCAGGACCTTGAAGGAAATTATATATTAACGTTAACTTAAGCTGTTATATTAGCGTACGTAATTAAAATATGGTTTCAGCAAAAAATGTCCAAAGTTAATATTGAAGGCTTTTTGTTAGGCTATTGTTAGTCCAGGTTAAGTCTCAATGTGGCGCTATTGTGATGTTTAAGGTGGTTGCACTTAGTATTAACAAATGTAAAGATATTTTTCTTAATGTTAAACCGGATTTTTATAATAATGTTATCCAGTCTGTGGCCAGTTACCGTTAGTGGTAGTCGAGACACAGATGTACGCTGTAACGTTACATCAATACTGATTGTAGAACAGTCTGCTTTGTGCTCTCGCTGTACTTTGACGTCATACGCCGTTCAAGTCTGCGCAGCGCTGTATGCATATTATGTATATTCAATCTATCCGTCGTACCTGTGTCCTTGTCGACGTCACACGAAACCCACGTCGTAATCGACCTCTTTCCAAAGTCTGGAAAAGGCAGTTTACATTAATAACTTCGAGATAAAATTCGACTATCCGACTATCACGTGAGTTTGTTGTGTGTGTGACCGAAGCGCCATTTGGAAGGCATCGTAAGTTCACTGACTACGCAATAGATGAGACTAACTGTTACTCGCGAAAAGAAGTCTAATTTGTTCGTCCAGCTTCGTACTTAAACTCCTAAACTCTTTTTTTTTATGGTATGTACATGTGAACAACTAACTAAACTATAAATCTGCTGAAACCTATAAATATTTCACCAATGACTGGGTACAGGATTTACTAACATTTTTACCAAACTGTAATTTTCTGTACATGTTTTTCTCTGAAGTATGCTGTTTTCCAAGGTGTACAGACCACAGTGTTATAAATATGCTGTACTTGCTAAAATATCAGTTTATAAAATGTACTGACATTGACTTAAAGTACTCATTTGATAATATATTTTGTCTGTGTGTATCAATGCACACTATTTTAGTTAGCACTTTTATAATTAGTTGTCACCAAATGACTACTATGTCTTAAGCAGTAAACCTTAACCCATTTTGGTTTCCATAGTGAATGTAGGACAATAAAGAACATCACATTTATTAAAAGTGGCATAATACATTATTATTCCTCATGCAAGGCTGGTCAAGCATGAATTAGCGCAAATTATTTTCTGCATCAAATAAAAGGTATAATGAAATCGAAATAATAAAGTATAAAATAAATATATAAATTGGAACAAGATCATTATCATGTTTGACATTAGTTAAAATGCTGAAGAATATTACTATTTTAAGTGCAATACATTTTCATATTGCAAATCATTTTCAAATAGATTTTCAAATATGTTTTGAAATAAGGTTGTAACTCATTCATTTTTCTATTTTCCAGGATTATAAAAATACTTAATGCAGTGTAAAAACTGCAAATTCAGCAGTTCGAGTGAAGAGGTCCTTCTAAAGCACTATCGGCTGCATCACCCAAGCATTTCCAGCTGGCCTTGTATTCATACGGGGTGTGTTTGTGTCTTCAGGACAGCAGGTGCTTTAAAATCCCACCTATCTACATCACACCAAAACCGTCACAGAGTCAGTCAAGAACTTTCAACAATAAGTTGTGAACTGTGTGAATTCCAAGAGATTTGCAGTGAGAAACGTTTCTTCATTCACCTTGGAAATCATCTTAAACGAAAAGAAACAATTAATTGTCCCTTTAAAGGATGTGGATTTAAAACAAACAATCGGCCAACGTTCAGCTCTCATAGAAGCAGAATACACAGAAAGCATACACTAAAAGACTTTAGAACTGCAATACAAACGGTCTTCGAGAGGATTGATAATGAAGTGCCATCTATCTCACAGATCTCTTCAGAAGTCGAAATTGGAGATGATGATAGAATACAGTTTGATGAAAATGTAAATAGTCAAACACTTGAACAAAAAATTGCATCTCTTTTTTTGTGTATGCAGACTGTGTTCCATGTTTCAAAAGATGCTACTCAGAAAATAATTGAGGAACTTAAAAGTATTTTGTTGTTCTCCAAATCTCAGGCCCTTCATAGTGTAGAATCAATTCTCACAAAGCACAATGTTAATGTTGAAAGTAACATTGTCAAAGAAATTGCAGATTCAGTGTGTTTGACAAATCCACTTTTAACAGCAATATCTGCAAAGGGTATTTTGTCTACTGACTACAGAAGATCTCTGTATTTCAAACAACACTTTCCTTTAATAGAACCTACAGAATATCTTTATGAACATACCCAGAAAGCATCCTTTGTTTATGTGCCAGTCATTCAGGTACTTGAAACTCTGCTAAGTTTACCATGTTTTTTGGATAAAGTTGAATTTACAAACGAACATTTAGCTGGACAGTACAATTCGTTTCAAGATGGGAAGTACTACAGGGAGAATGTGTTTGTTGCAGAAGAAGAGGTTGTTCTGAGTTTGGCCTTTTATATAGATGAGTTTGAAGTTTGCAACCCATTAGGCACATCCAGAAAAATTCATAAAATTACTGCTGTCTACTGGATGATCTTAAATTTACCTGCAAAGTGGAGATCTACTTTAACATCCATTCAGTTAGCTGTTTTAGGAAGGAGTGTTGATGTTAAAAAATTTGGCTATGACAAATTATTGGAACCTTTGATAAAAGATTTGAAAGCTTTGGAGCAAAATGGTGTGTTTGTGGAGACTTTGGGGCATTATGTGAAGCCAACTGTTTTCTGTGTATGTGCAGATAATCTCGGAGCCCACAGTCTTGCAGGCTACCAGGAAAACTTTAATGTTGATAAGTTCTGTCGGTTCTGTTTGATAAGTCGTGATCAAATAGCAACTGTTAAGGCTAGTGATTTCCCTCTGAGGACTGTTGAAGAGCACAATTCATTTGTGGAACAGCTTAAGCAGAGTGACACCCTGCAGAGTGTTAATGGTGTAAAGAGTGAGTGTTCATTAAGCAAACACTTGAGAAACTTTCATCCAGTCACTGGGTTTCCCCCAGACATTTTACATGATTTTTTTGAAGGGGTCATACCTGTGGAATTATCTTTGTGTCTCAGAGATTTGATCTCAAAAGGTTACATTACTCTTGAAGGATTAAATCACTCAATCAAAACATTCCCTTACAAGTACTCTGACAAGGTCAACAAACCAAAGGCAATTCTAAAATCAGGCCTAGTTAAAGGATCAATTGGGGGTAATGGTCATGAAAATTGGTGTTTGTTGCGCTTACTTCCTTTAATGATTTGGGATTGCGTCCCAGAACACGAGCCATCATGGGAAATATTAATGGACCTAAAAGAAATTGTAGAAATTGTCCTGTCACACAGTCTCTCTGAAGAAACTCTGTGTTACTTGTCATGTAAATTGGCAGATCACCGCTTGCTTCTGACTTCCACGTTTCCAGACTTCAAATTAAAGCCGAAGCACCACTTCATTGACCACTACCCACAACTGACAAAATGCTTTGGACCTTTGGTGAACGTGTGGACTATGCGATATGAGTCCAAGCACTCATTCTTTAAGAATGTAGCACGTGATATTCACAATGTGAAAAATTTGCTGCTTACTCTTTCTGTTAAACATCAGCAAATGATCGCCTATCATTTGAATGCTCAAAGCCTTTTGAAATCCGAGTTATATGTTGAAAAAGTGGATGTGGTTAAAATATCACTGTTAGATGCAAAACTGAAATGTGCTATACAAAGAAAGTTTCCTCATGTGTACACTGTGTCACTGTCCAAAAATGTTTGTCTGTATGGAACTCAATATGCTAAGGACATGATTATATCTGCTGGACAATCCAATGGACATCCTGACTTCTTCAAGATAGAGCACATGTTGCTCTGTCCTGACAAAGTCTCCATTGTATCTAAAAGACTTTCTGCCTGGTATATTGAACACTTGAGATCTTATGAACTTGTGGAAAGCAACTATGCTGACATGGTTGTCCTTGATCTTGATGACTTAAATGATTATCACCCATTGATTCCATACAGGCTTAGAGACCGAGTCCTTGTGACCCTGAGGACATACCTGCACCATTAAACTTGCCTGATGGTATGTGTAAAGTTAGTTGTTTTTTTTGGGGGGGGAAAAATACTGGTGTTTTTTTTTTTTTTTTTACTTTCTCTGTCTACCTCTCGGTTTACAGGCTTTACTACTGCGAGTTGTCATTTCGTCAACTGATGCCCGGCGACTTCAGCTTTTTGAAGTGCCACAGTCTGTGGAGTCCCTTATTAGTATTCTGAAGGAGAAACTGCAGTTACAAGGACAGTTTGTCTTGCAGTTTGAAGACCCTGATTTTGGGAATGCCCTTTGCAGCCTGACTGACATCTCGGAACTGCCCAGTGACAAAGCAGTCTTGCATATTCAGTGGTGCAATTCATCATTGTCTGAAACCAGCCTTTCTGTGTCATCTCTTGATACTGCTAGTGTTGATGACTCTGATGGATCCTTGACCAGCTCCACAGCCTCTGTACAAAGGTATTTGCGCACAACCTCAGAATGGCCACTGCCATTCCCCATCCCACCCCTGTCATTTGATGTCGAGCTAAAACTACGACGAGGCAATGAGACATATGCAGAAACACAGACAGGCATTGATGTGACCAGAGACATAAAGATGGAGATTCTTGATAAAATAGTTCAGGCTGTTTTTGACATAAAGGCATATCCCAACAATCAAGAAATTGAGTCCATTGCATCTGCCCTGATTTCCAAGTATCCATGCCTTAAGGAGCCTGGCAAAGGTAAGGGCTATGAAGGATGGTTGATCAGCCTAAAGAACAAGCTAAACAATTACCGTTCAAAATTGAGAGCAGCAGGCTGCAATGAAGTTAGTGTGAACAAGAAGCGTAAGGATGTTGAACATGGACATGGTTTCACCATGAAAAAAGCAAAGCGTGGAGAAGTGAATTTTGTCCCAGAACATCCATGCAACCACACTGATGCTTCACTTGAAGAACAAAGACGTTTATTGATCGATGAAACCAAAAAGGCAAGAAGCAGCATGGTGCTCATAAGTGAAAAAATGGAATTAACTTTTTCCCTGAGGAGAAAAGAAGTGGTAGAAGATCAACCAATGGTTGTAGACGTGCAGCAGAGGTGGCCTGCACTTTTTCTCCAGGAGCAGGTAATTATGTCAGGTTTTTCTTTGTTAAAAAGGCTAATTTAAATGATTTTGTATTGTTTGTTTATTATCCTAAATTTGTTAGAAACACATGAAATGTTTTTATTACTTAAAGGGTTCGTTTATCCCAAAATTATAATTTTTTTTATAAATCACTTAACCTTGTGTCGTTCTAAAACACCAAGTGATCTGATTGTCTCCAGATCACATTTTCAGATATTTTTAATGAAAACCAGGAGGCTTCTGTCTGTCCCACTGACTTGCGTTAGTTTCACGATTCTTTTTCCCAGAAAAGAATAAGACATCTCCAAAAAGGTCCGTATGCCATCAGTCATTCAATAATAATATTATTAAGTGACGAAAACACTTTTGTGCACAGAGAAGAAAAAAAAAAAAAAATTTTCAACAAGATGTTCTCAAAGTAATTGATTGCGCGTTCACAAGCAGACTACGGCATATGCTGACGTCACCTGCTGATGTAGTTGCCAATGTTTTTGTTTTTGCGCCTTTTTTATTTAAGCCATTATGTAAACATTGTAAACAATACTTGAACAGCCCTTATAAATGCGCACATTACTTGCCAGTGTATTCTGTGTCTGCACACTGGCAACTACATCAGCAGGTGACCTCAGCAACATTCACCATAGTCTGCTCGTGAACGCGCACTGAACGACCAAGGAGGAGAACAAATTGTTGAATAAAATCACTCGTTTTGTTTTCAGTGCGCACAAAAGTGGTTTTGTTGCTTATAATAATATTTTTGAACTACTGGTGGCACATGAACCTTTTTGGCAATGTCTTTTATGCTTTTCTGGGGGAAAAAATTGAAACAAACTCAAGTCAGTTGGACAGACAGATGCCTCCCTGGTTTTCATCAAACACATTTTTTTATATTTTTGAAGACAATCGGATCACTTGGCGTTTTAGAACAACACGGGTAAATTATTTATGATAAAAGTTATCATTTGGGGTGAACTAACCCTTTAAGGCACCAAATGTAATACACATTTTAACCATCTGTGACTGCCATTTCTAGCTGGATGATGTTTATTTCCACTAACAAGGTCAACTTAACTTGAAATACTATTCATGCAGAAACACTACTTGTAGCAATATCAGCGTGAATCTAATGTCAAGTTTTCACAAGTCAGTCAGGATGTCCTTTAATACAGTCAGTCCTCATGACCCCCTCCCGGAACATTTTTGTTTTCTTTCTATGTAAAAGATGGACAATTCAATTTGCATTTTATATTTTATATTTACAGTTAGGCCTGTAAAAAATATTGTGGTAGGTGGGTCATGAGGACTGGAGTTGAGAAACACTGTCTTAATAGGCGTTTAGACCATAAATAATGTTAAGTATGGAAACAGAATTGTCCATCTCTTACATAGAAAGAAAACAAAAATGTTCCGGGAGGGGGTCATGAGGACTGACTGTATTAAAGGACATCCTGACTGACTTGTGAAAACTTGACATTAGATTCACGCTGATATTGCTACAAGAAGTGTTTCTGCATGAATAGTATTTCAAGTTTAGACGAATGTTTTTTTTAATCCAGTTTATGCTTTAAGTTTTGTTACTGTTACAACAATGTTTTTGTTATAAACAGATTGCTGAGGAATTCTTCAGAATCACGAATAAAGACCTTCTTGATGTCTTCAGAGCAGCTATGGATAGATTTACACCTAAGCTCTTGAAATTATACAGAGCTAGAAAAACTGCATTTGGAGAGGACATGGAACAGCTCCTAGAAAGACTTGATGAAAGGGCAAGTTTAGTTTCATAACTTAAATGTTGTGGAGGTTTTTTCACATTAGGTTGGCTGAGATGAACGGTTTTCTTACTTTGGCTAATTGTTTGTTACCTCTGTATGTTTTGAAGGTGACCGATGTTGTTAATCACAGAAGGACTACTGCTTTGAAAGGCCTGCCTTTGTTTCTTCGAGAGGACCCAAACAAGCTGTTTAAGACCTGCAAAGTAAGTAGTAAATACTTCAAAAGGCTTACAGTTTTTAGATTTTATTATTTTAGTTCATTAGGTTTGTTTAAAAAAAGGGAATATTTACTTGTTCTAGTCTTATGTTTGTCAGTCTGCAAGTGTTGACTGTTTAATGACTATTGACTTTTACAGTCTATTATGGATAGAATGCAACTACAAAATATCTGTTCTAGTAGATTATTGTTTGTGTAACAGGACACCGAAGATGGGGCAAAAGGAGTGTCTATTGCCATTCTGTGTGTTTTGGAAGATGACACCCAGGCGACATCACCCGAGGTTGTGAACATTGCTGTTGTCTTGGAGCAGGTCGTCGTTTTGAAAGATCTCCCAGATATTTCTACTGCTCTTGCATACCTTTTTGGCCTTCTGTATGCATTAAACATGTCCTATCCTCAAGCTCTTAAGTACACTTTTGACACCATTCAGAATGTTTTCATGGAGCTGGGATCTGGATGCACCAAACGTGTACTTTCTCTGAAGAACAAACTGTTGTAAAGAAAATAAGAACAGTGTTTTTGGGATCCTTTTTGGCGTTCATTTGTTACAAGACCTAAAGTGCGCTTGGATACAAGGTCTGGGGATTCTTTTAGTTGGCATCTCTGTTTCTTGTTACAGATGTCAAACTGTTCCAAATGCACCAAACGTGTGCTTTCTCTGAAGAACAAACTGTTGTAAAGAAAATCAGAACAGTTGTTTTGGGATCATTTTTGGCGTTCATTTGTTACAAGACCTAAAGTGCAGCTTGGATACAAGGTGATTATTTTAGTTGGCATCTCTTTTTCTTGTCATCAGATGTCAGACTGTTCTTAAAGTGTACAGTACGGCATACCATACCAGGTTAGTGGTTGCAGTAAGCATGTCTGTTCTTATAAATGGTTGTTTAAAATTGAGGGATAGTTCATCCAAAAATTAAAATTGTCACATTTTGTCACTCTTATTTTGTTACAAACCTGTATAAATGTCTTCGTTCTGAGGAACATGAAGAAAGATGCTTTGAGGAATGTTTGTAACCAAACCGTTCATGAGCCCCATTCACTTTTATAGTAGGAAAAAAGAATACTATAGAATCGAATGGGGCTCGTGATCTGTTTGGTTACAAACATTCCTCAAAATATCTTATGTTCATCAGAACAAATACATTTATACAGGTTTGTAACAACATGGGGAGTAAGAAAATGACACTATTTTCATTTTTGGGTGAACTATCCTTTTAAACAAAACTGTAAAAATGTGTTTTAAATGTTGGTTTAAATGTGGTAATTTGAAAAGGTTTAGATTACAGAACATGTCAAGACATTAAAAACATTTTATTGTTGATACAAAGAAAAATCCTAAATTGATACCAACAAGTTTTATGCTGTTTTTGTGTACATTTAAGTGATTTAATGAGAAATTGTATTGCACTGATTTTTGTTGGTGTTAAAAATTGTCTGTATGCTTAGTGTATGCAAAATTTAAGTTCCTACTGAAGATGGAATCTGGACTTTTTCTTTAAAGTGCAGCTGTTGTGTCACAACTTTAAAAAAAAGTTAAATATTGTGAACCGAGTTTGTGCTAGTGTAGCATCTTATTTCTAATTGAAATAAATGATAAAGTAAATGTTTTATGATCTGTCTTTATTTTGCCAATTGAACATTTCTCATCCACAAAACATAAAAAAGCTAATTAACTGAACAACAGCAATTGCGGTGACATAAATATAATTATTAGGAAAATTAAAAAATCAGGATTGCGTAAACAAGCAAGTGTTAGTTGGCTAACATGCATAATAATTTTGCCAATTGAAAATTCTTCATCCACAGAACATAAAAAAGCAAATTAACTGAACAACAGTAGTTGGTGTAAAACAAAAATCTTAATTGGGAAAATATGAAAATCAGAATTGCAAAAACAAGCAAGTGTTAGTTGGCTGAACATTGTATCATTACTATGTGTAATTATTTAAAATACATTGAGACAACGCAAAAGTCTTAATGCATCAGGTTGACTCACTTTTTTGCGTTTTCGCAGCAATTTTTTTTTTACAGTGTATATAAAAATAAAAATTGTATTAAAATGCAGCCTTGAAGTTTCAAAAACGTTCAAAAATTTTATTGAGCCCAGCTTCTGTAAAGCTGCTTTGCAACTATTTGTATCTTGAAAAGCACTATACAAATAAATAAAAAATATTTTAAGAATATTTAAACCTTGTTACCAGACAACAAAAAAAAAGAAAAAAAAAAGATTTTCATTCAGATGACCCATTTTACACTTTTAAACTTTTATATTTCTGTGATTCAGTGTAATGAACTCTTAGATAAAAATGGAAAATCCAAAGTTTTGCAAATACCTCTCTCTCTCATTGCAACAGCTTAATACCTGCAAAACAAGTCTTTTGCTTCCTGTGGATTTATCATAGGCTATAATTATGGATTACGCAATTACTATGAGCTGTGAGAAAATTAAATTTTTGGTCTTGGCAAAGTTGACAATACAAGATCTCATAGACAAAACAGTCTGTGCTACTAACCACGAACGCCATATGTGACAGCAAATGAGATCCGGTAGTTTTCTGCGCTGATTAATTCCTCAAATGGCACATTATTCTTCAGAGTGAATTCCAGCATGTTATGTACTTAGCTCACACTTGCTCGAGCATGAGCGCTTTAAATACATCAAAACTGTTATGTGTCACAATTGCCATTTTGCTTTAATGTCAGCCAGCCTCACTGTGAGCTGTGGCTTTAGTCATGTATAATTCATCCACTGTGTGCAGTCTGTCAGGAGGGTGGCCCATCTCACTGGTAGTGTGACTTTTGTACAACACACACCGCCATTGACACACACTTATCATGCCATCATCTCTGAGGCTGCGTCTGAGTCTCTCGTAGCAGTGGTTTGGATGATAAATGCACATGACAACACAAAAACAGGCACATACAGAAACACTCAAACTTGTTCACGCTTTGTAATTATGCCACTTGTGTCTCTGATAACACAGGGCAAATCTAAATTGGATATGGGTATGCTGTGAAATCATAATCACATAATCATGGAGAAAAAAAAAGAAATACAAACCAAGCCAAGCTTTAAACAGCTATAGTCAGGACAAGAGGTTTCAAATCATACTCTATGGATTCTCATTGGGCAACATCAGAATCATATTAAAGTCTTTATAAAGTCAACACAAAATCAAAACAGACCCCATTTACTTTCTTAATGCACAATAAGATCTGAATGTGAACAATTATTGGGGCATATTATTTCAAAGACAAAATGTTGTTTTTATAAACTTCACTGGAAATGTAATAGCTTGCTCTTCTTTTAATGGATAATGATCAACCATAGCTAAATAGCTATTTATCCATCATTACAAACTCTACATTTGATCTGGCTCCATTCCTGACAGTTTTTTCTTTGAATTAAGTTTTACTTGACAAATACATTATATTAAAGGATAAAAAGGTGGTTTGAAATATAATTAAAACCTGATTTTTAACTAAATGAGTACCTAGCTAAAATACTAAAGTAAAATAAAATAAAATGATCAACTAAACTAAAATAATAGCCTTAGTGACATTAAATACCGCAAAGGCTTAATTTGGGTGGGTGGGACTATTTGTTTGTCCAAACAGCAGAAAGAAGGGAAACCTGTTTGAACTTCAGTTTGGTACAACTAATGCAATTCATATCAGGATAATCTATATAACACAAACAGAGCAAAGCATGTTCCCATAAGGAAACAGGTCAGAAGCCTCTCATTTGCGAGGACAATGGCTTTATCCTTCTTGCATCCCCATTTAAGCTTAATTACCCTGAACTGCCTGTATAATTCCGTCCTGATCTCATTGTAAATATGTTGCTGATTTATTGTGGCTATAAACCAGCGCTCTGGCCTCAAGGGCGAGCCAGAGCAAACACATGACAAGCGTCAGGGTGTCAAGACAAAGAGCAACCTTTCAGAGCTATTGATCACTTATGTTTTAATAGATTAATAGACAGTATAATCAAGCTTCTGCACTCTTGACAAATCAGCTGAAACAGCAAGCCTGTCTTTGCTGAGTCTTGCTTAGTTTAAGGGACAGGATTTCCCATATTTCTTTCCCAGAGCAGTCATCTGCTCCTAACATTAAATAATTATAATGTAGTCAAATAATTGCCTCACAGGCTCATGTGTTGACAGCAGAGGCAAGAAGCTGTAACAGGCAACACTGAAGTAATTTCTCTCTATTACCATGTTTGATCCACACTAAGCAAAATGTGAAACAAGTACGTTGGCAGTAGATAAATAAGAATTTTTCATTTTATTTTTACTCTGAACGCCCACATTGAATTTATGAAAAGGTCAGAGATAGTTACTTTTTATTACTTATTTCTTTTCTTTTTAAATCAGGGTATGTTCTCAAACAAGTATGACAGATTTTGTGTAATAGAAATTACATAAAAAGACAAACACGCATACCATACATACACACACAATTACATACAGTACATACATATAGTACATGCATTCATAAATGTCTGAGAATAATCTTCTAACAGTATAAGAAAGAAAGAAAAAAACAATTTTAAGATTGTTGCTATATTTTAAGCAAGTTGATATATTTTGAGAATAGTCCAAATTCCAACATTCCAACATGGCATTATGAAACTAAACCTGCAATGAGACTAAAAGAGTTATGAGACTTTAAGACATACTCCACCCCAACATGAAAATGTAGTCATTAATCACTTACCCCCATGTCATTCCAAACCCGTAAAGGCTTTGTTTGTCTTCTGAACACATTTTAAGGTATTTTGGATGAAAACCGGGAGGCTTATGACTGTCAGTTCAGTTAATTTCAGTTTATTTATTTCTAATACTGTCCCATAGACTGCCAAATAAGTTACACTGTCAAGGTCCAGAAAAGTATGAAAAGCATCATAAGAATAGTCCATCTGCCATCAGTAGTTCAACCGTAATGTTATGAATTGACGAAAATACAGTTTGTAAGCGAAGAAAACAAAAATGATGACTTTATTCAACAATTCCTCTGTCAATAGTCTCTGTCTCTCCACATCATGAACTACTGATGGCAGATGGACTATTATTACGACATCTTTCATACTTCTTAAGTAATTTCAAGTCATTCATGACAAAATCTTCCTTAATTTTCATTTTGGGGTGGAGGAACCTAAAAATGTAATGCATAAGAGTAAAATAATAATGCAAAAAAAAAAAAGCAACTTTAAAAATGGGACATACTGTACTTCTAAAAAAAAATGTTTATGTTAAGGGTTTTAGAAGGATGTCTTATTGGATGCTAGTCTCATACTCTCATAATGCTTCTTTATTCTTTTGCTTCATTTTCAAAATATTACTATTTTATTTTTGCAGTGGCTTTATTTTTTAAACTGTATGATGTTGTTCTCATAAAATGTCTAGAATATAACTATTATTCTCATTTATGTGTCTAAATATATATATATATATATATATATATATATATATATATATATATATATATATATATATATATATATATATATATATATATATATATATATATATATATATATTTTTTTTTTTTTTTTTTTTTTGTCAGAACTGTGCTATTACTTCAAAGTTTTATGAGTCTGAATGTTGTTATAATTGATGTTTGTTCTTAACACTTTTAAAAATAAAGCTTCTCTAGTGCCACCTATGATTCCATGAAGAACCTTAAACATCTATAGTGGACAAGGGATCCTTAGATTATCAAAATGTTCTTTAAAAGTACTGTTCAATGAAAGTCTATTCAGGAAACCCAGAAAGGTTAACTCTTCTGTATGTAATTGCTGCAAAACTCCCCTTTTGGGACATTTATTTTACAAGAGTGAAAGAAAAGGCATTTTTGGGGGTGGGGGATGTCCACAAGCCCCCATTCACTCAGAGCTCAGTTTCTCATTAGGGGCTCAAAAGCATTCAACTCTCAGTTATCCCATAAAATCATCAGATGCTGGTTCTGTTTCATTATTCCCTGTGTAACAACCAAATACACTTGCACCAATCAAAAACAGCACTTCGAATATCAAGAACTCCCTTTGTAAGTGCAATAGTCCAGTCCAGTCCCTGTGGTCTCACACCAGAGCATTCGGTGCCAGCATGCCAGACAAAACTGCATTAATCCAACATCCAGCAATCTGCCACAAGAGGAAGGTCCCCAGATATCATCTAACACTCCAACAGAGTGCTGTTTGCACCTGGCCGATGGTGGCAGAAGCAAAGTATGATGGGTGGTGACAATGCAATCGTGACCTGGTGTGTGACCCCTGCATGGGTCTTTGTGCAGTGGTTAATGGGACCACGAGCAGGAAGAGGATTATGGGAGTAATCCAGCCACTGTAAGCTTATCAGCACATACCATGTTTGTGTCACTATTCATCAAGTTCCTCTTTGGGAGACTTGCAGCATTAATAGCAAAGAAATAAATGAAAATACATGGCATTGAAATAAGACTGTCCCGAAGCAACTGGCACAAAACTACAAGTAAATCCAATGCAAATTCCAAACGAGACAGGAAATTTTTCGGTTTGAAGGAGCACAGGCTTTCCATCTGTGAATTGAAAAGTTGTTGATGGTAGTAATAATCGTTAGAATTTCATTAATCCATAACATCCCTGTCAATCAGTAACAATTGATGACATTCCGGATGATGTTACCCATGCAAAAACAAATATATACCTAAGTAAATGTAAACACATCTTTTTTCATTCTGCCGGAAAACGGTCTGCGGCAGTTCCATCTATGTCGAGGGAAAATTTATGAATTTACAATGCACTTCTTTCACCATCACAGACGTCTTAGTAGCGAGCTTCCCATTTAAGTAAAGTGCATGAATTAAGGAGAAATACTAGTGCGAGTAATTTCATTCTTCATCCTTCATTCCACTTTAATCGAAAAAGCCAGCACTAGCTGTGTTATCTATTTTCCAAAGACTGCTTTATGGCAGCCTGTTTGCCCATTCAACAGGACTCCCAGGGTGATATATTGTTACCACAGACCCATGTAAAAAATGGCTGAGCTCTTTGCGACTGAAATTAAACACAATGTAGAGATAATTTGATTGAGATGAGAAAATGGCCAGCGTGGTGTAATTGGCCATGTAATGTACGGGAGCGACTCGGGAGGATGTGGTGAGCGGCGGTGGTGGCGCAAGAGCTGTAAATAATCCATCATGCAGGTTGAAACACTCTCCAGCTGACAGCCATGGCCATCCACCCCGATAAAAAAGCTGACACGTCAATCAGTGCCTCCACCCCATCTCTAAGAATCATCTCTGCTCGTAATATCCAGATCAACCACTGCCTTGGCCCGGTGATCATGCGAGGATGAGGTTGCCGGCACTCGTGCTATAAACACAAGCCTTTGCTCACACAGCACTGGATGATTTACTGATGTTTCAGCATTATGTAAAGAGGGGCTGTATTAAGCAACAGCAACAAAGCATTGCGTAAAAATAAACGGGGTCTTTGATAGACATGTTGATGATGACGATTAAAATTTTAGTACTCATCGTCTGTGCTTTCATGGCTTCTCAGACAATGTTTCAATTATGCTAAAGTGTATAATTTTTTCTTAATGTTAATATACTTTTTCCTCTCCTAGCTTAATAAGCAGAGTTTAATGTTTGTAGACTGACTTCTCCATAATGTGTAAACATTATGCTATCAAACATTGCTCTTTCTGAACATCCTGTCTAGCAGGGACATATTTTGTGTGGGGGATAAGGGGGTATAACCCCCCCATAACCAAAACTAGCAAGTACAACACCTCAATGTTTATACTATAGTCAATGAAAACCTTGAATCAGGCTATTAATTCATTATTAAAATCATGCCTTCTGCACTTTTATAAGCGCTAACTTCATGTACGAACTGAACGGAGCATTTCTCAGCACTATATGACTGAATCGCAGTTCACGAGCAGAGCGCAAATCACCAAATACTCTGTGTGCATTTACC